>NW_005187547.1:710276-723134 GCF_000239375.1 Pundamilia nyererei | reverse complement strand
GCGCGCGCGCATATGTGTGAGATTGAGAATAAGAGTGAGAAAAGGCCCAGTCGTGCTTTTTCATCTTGCTCCCAGTTACACCAGCTCAGCTTAGCCAATGCTGAATGAAACAGTTATAATCTCATTGTGATGGAAAAGTGAGTATAAACTACTTCTAAGGCATTCAGAAAAAACACAGCTGTGCATATGTGTGTTAAAGTAATCTCAGTAAACAGATATCTGCATATAAATTTGCAGGATCCGTAGGCAAGAGACATGACTTTTTATTCCTGATGTGCTTTCTGATGTGTGGTTGCAGTGCCACTACTATTGAACAGTCAAGTCTGAGCAGATAGTAAAAATTCTACTCACTGGTCACATGATGAGTCTCTGCAGCATTTGTAAAATGATGCATGGAAATATCAGCCATTTGAACCAAAATTAGGCCATTGGTCCCAGAAGCCAAATGCATGTTTTAGCTAGGTTTGTTGAGTCTTCAGACACAGAGGTCGAAAGAGCTGACTGGCTTTTTTCAGCTTGCTCAGTCACCATAGGTAACTTTTTTTCTAGCATTAGGCTGATAGTAATATAAATTCTTAGCTGAGGAAAGACTTTTTGATACTGCAGACTTTATTTGTCTGCCAAGTAAACACACTCAACCTAAATTGTATCACACACATTTAGTTGTTGATGGTAGTGATTTTATGTAACTTGTACTTGATAATACATATAAATACACTGCGGTGAACACATTTAGACGCCCTGCATTCTTGTTTTATTCCTGGAAATATATGGGCATTTCCAGGAATGGTATACTGTCAATGAGTGGTTAAAAAATATGAAAAATAAATAGAGGATGCTTAATTTTGAAATGGTACTTTTTTTGTTTGTTTGTTTGTTTGTTTGTTTGTTTGTTTGTTTGTTTGTTCTTTTCAAAACATATTCAATTTACATCCAATATATAACCAGACTTTGGTTATATTTCTTTTGAACCTAATTTTGTTTCTGTGAATCAAATTCATTTTTTATATCATAGGGCATCCATGAGAATCCACCTTGGAAGAAAAACAAAAGTCAACAAAAGCATGAAAGTTAATAAACACATGTGTAATGATGTTTGATTTTCTGTTTTTAATTGCCAACTTGATTTTGCCTGTCCCAGGTCAGATAAAAAGTATGTTAAGTGTGAATAAAAAACCTACTCTTGCAGCTATAATGTATTGAGGTATTTCATAACCAATCCTGTTTTATTTCCATGCACAGATTTAACTATTTAGGAATTGCCTGAAGTCTAGAGCCCATGGACATCACCAATTGCTGATTTTTTTCCCCTTTGAGATGCTCTGCTAGGCCTTTACTGCAGCCACCTTCAGCTTCTGCTCATTTGTTTGTCTCTTTGCATTTAATTTTGTATTTAATAAGAGCTATCTCTACTGGATTAGGATCAGATGAATGACTCAGAGTTTGAAGTATCATCATAGTCACAACACTACCGCCTCCTCCATGTTTCACAAATAATGTGCTACTGTCATTGTCAGGATATCGTGTTTGTTTTTTCCTCCTCTGTGCTTTGGTTTCCTTCTCTGGAGTTGGTTATGGTGGGTTTGCCTGTGGATGAGTTTGGATGCAGCTACCATTCATTTCCCCTGGTCTTAAATGCAGCAGACTCATTGAGTTTGCTGTATTTAGGATTGATAATTGTCCCAAGAGCATCTTCACCCTTGTGGTGGTAGTGACTACTCTGTGATCCATAGCTCAGTAATAATAATTCTCTTTCCGTTCCAGCTCGCCTTTTCCAAGCTTGGCTCCTCGATTCCAGCCCATTTTTGTCCGTGGTTCATCCTCAGTGCCTCCAGTGTGCTCCCCGCTGTCTCACTAGGATTCTGTAAGCTGCTTTCACTAACTGCTGTCCGCCTGCCCACTCTCCGCCACAGCTGCTCACCTAGCCTGTTGAGTAGATGTACCGAACCCCTCCCAACTTTGGATCCCCCTCACAGAAAAGTAAGAGTGTCTAAACTCACAAGGCAAACCTGTCTCTCAGAAAATTCAGCTAGCTGTCTCCTCTCCTTCCCCAGCACCTCCTCGAGTCTCACTGGTTTCTATTAAAAGGAGTACCTGGTACGTATCAGTCTGTTCGAGATGGTGTTCTGCTGCCAGTCTGGTAAATGGTGGTGAAGATTGGTCAGTATTATCGATGATGGGCAACAGTTTGGTCAGTAACTTTCTCTCGACCACAGCTTCAAAAATGTCTTGTTTGAAGCCAATCACAGACCCATTCCTAGTAGTTTCATTCTGTCTATTTTTGTCACCAGCGCCATCGCTGGTCTCCCGTAGACTACAGCAAAGTATGCTGCACTCGCCACAAATAAGTGATGAAAAATCACCAACATTTTATGGACACAATGAAGCATCCCAGCTTCCTTAAGAAACAGAGCCGTCTCATCCTCTTTTCATCCACCAGTGCTCTGTACTCCTTCATAGAGAGTATTTCTCTAAATTGGATGACCCTAGGTTGTGCTGAACCTGAGGCGTACAAGGTTGACATGGATGGAGAAGGCATAGCCCCTTATGAAGCACTGCTTGTGCACATCACCAAATCAGAAGAAGATTGACCAATCTGACACTGGCCTGTCAGGAAGTCAGTAATCCATAAGAAGGTTGACATCTACACTGATATTTTCTGTAGCTTCTCTCTCAGTAGCAGGGGCTGGATGATGTTGAATGAGAAATCAATGGTGATCTTCATCATACAGCTGTTACTATCTTGATTGGAGAACAATCTCTGCAGCACGGAGATTATTGGGTCATCCACTCTCACATTTGGTCTATATGCAAACTTCAGAGGATCAAGAGATTTTTATTTTTTTTTAACCTGAGACAGCTATGTGGGGCCAAGACTATTCTCTCCAAGTTGGTTGATAATCATTAAGTGA
Source organism: Pundamilia nyererei (assembly GCF_000239375.1). Lineage (NCBI taxonomy): Eukaryota > Metazoa > Chordata > Actinopteri > Cichliformes > Cichlidae > Pundamilia > Pundamilia nyererei. The sequence goes on along the minus strand of NW_005187547.1, from coordinate 720,222 downwards.
GGCTGACGGCGTTAACTTTTTTAACACTAGTATTTTCTCCTGTTTGAGTTAATAGTAAATGTGACAGAGGATCACAAACATTTGGCTAGCACAGGTCCTTGGAGCCTTGAGAATGACACGGTACCATGAAGCCCAGCAACCTTGCCCTTTATTTACATGTGTAGTGTGAGAGATCATTTGTTTTCTGTGACTTGTGTATTAGTGGGGACTTACAATGATTATGTGTATCCCATTATTGCATTGCCATAACAATTGGATGAATATATAACAAAGTTCAGTATAAACACAGGACCATTTCAACATGCTGTTGATGGCACACTTGCAAGTTCAGACATGGAAAAAGACCCATTCTTACTCACTGGCTTGCACATGTGATTATGGCCACACTCACCCTTTGCTGGCAAAATGACTTTTTGCAGGCCCTGATGGCTAAAGTGAATAAACCTCCATTAACTTTACCTTTTTCTTCCCTCTACAGTTCTCTCAGATTTTCTCCCATCGCTTCTGTTTATTTCTTAGTTCTTTCTTTGTCCCTTAACCCTCTTTTCTTTCTTACCACTCCCTTCTATCCATCTAACTCTCCTTCTGAGCCCTCTCTTTAATATCTCCCCTGCAGCCATTTTTGGGACCCTACAGGGAGGGAAGCAATCTTAGATTTATTTTACCTCCAATTTCCAATTTGAGAGACCCCTGCTGCTCGAGGCGAATCTTCAAAGGGCCTGATGTGAGTCGTACTGTTAAATTAAAGTCTGTAAAAAATGGCAAAATATTTCAACCCCCCCATGTTCCTAAATAGAGCAACAAGAACCAGAACATCATCTACACTCTGTACACAGAACAGCATGTATTACCTCCCTGAATAGTTTCTAGGGATACAATCCCTGGCAAGGAACATGACTTAAAGTGAACATGAGACAGAAATGTGCCAAAAGTGAATAATAATAATAGAAAAACATAAGTTGAACTGTAATCAGAACTTTTCATGTAAATAGTAAATCCCTTCAACAGGACAGTTAACATAACAAGAAGCATTTCAGCTACATAAATGACTTTCATGCCACTATATTATATATCGTGTTGGGAAAATGCTATGTACTTGCAGTCAGTGCCACAGTGATACATTCAACAGTTACAGTAGGTGGCATTAAAAGACAAATTAAAGCTCTCCTGGCCTTATTTCATAGCTGATCCGACCCCATGCAAAATAAGACCCAAACTATTGCCCGAATGTCCTTTGATACGCCATCACCACTGAAAAGAATACAGTCTGCCTTGTAGTCTCCATATGTCAGTTCTCAAATCCTTCCACAAAAGAGCCACATACACGCCATTTTTGTTCTTGATCTCTCAGAAACACAAACTGTCTCTCTCCCTCCCTCTCTTTCTTTCAAAAACAAACACTCTCTCTTTGACTGGCCTATACACACACTGTACTCTTGCATTTACACTCGCGCAGCACACAGTCCTCTTCTCACAGTATAAAGCCTGAAGACAGGTGTTGGATTAGCTTTCTGGAAGAAAAGAGCTCAGCTCCTTTCATAGGAGTTGAGCTGGCCTGGAGAGCCAGGGAGGCAGGTGCACCATGAGAAGAGGGAACGGGAAAGAAGTGCGTGTATGCATGTGCGTTTGTGTGTCAGAGGATGCAGCCCAGTCATCCTATCTATTGAGAGGAAAAGAAGGGGCTTTTGGCAAAGCTGGCTCCTGTAATTGGAGATCCTGGCGTGGCCAGAAGTGAAGCGTGGTTGGCTGTTGCCACGTGGTGACAGTTGCTTGCCAGCCATCCTGTCTATACACATATACAAGCACACTTTCATACACACAGAGAGACAAATGCACACTTGGACGTTTAAACTTTTGAATGCCTTCCACTGACTAACAGTTGCTCTAATCTGTTTAGATTTTCCCCACAAAAATTGTTATGTTCATCATGAGAATCAGATCATTTCTGCATCATCTCTAAAATGAAAAACAATCTTTTTATTATTAATTGTAAATCCAACAATCATGCAATCAGGAACCTGGCCAACCTAGCAAATACTTACATTGCAGACTCACAGACTTTGCAAACATGCACAAGCTGCCAGCTTGTAACCAGGGTAACAGAGAGAGCAAAGGAGGCCTCTTCCAGATGCTTTTGTTCTTAAGGACAACCCTTGGAGACTGTCTGCCATATTACCATGGGACTCTAGCCCTCTCTCTCTCTCACTCACCCTCTCCCTCGCTCTCTCTTCTCTCTCTCTCTATCACCTTTAATCCTCCAATTTGAGGCTTTTTTCATTTAAATGACCAATTACAGAGATGCAGAGTAAAGGGGGAAGCGCAACAAAGTAGAGGGGGTTTGAGGAGGGGAGTAAACTGAAGGGCAGATGGAAAAGTACAAAAAGAGCTGAAGATAGGCAAGCATACTGTAGTGTGGTTGTGTGTGTCTGTGTGTGCATGTGTGTGTTGGTGGGTGGATGGGTGGGTTGTGTGTTGGTGTGTCATATTAAAACCCAGAGGAACCCAACCTTACCCTGCCAGCTGTGAGGCAGGTGCAAGGTTACATTCTACACTCAAGTTGCACTCCAAAAAAACTCTTGCATTTGTGTTTAGCAAATAAGTGTGTGTGCGTGTGTGTGTAGGTGTGTGTGTGTGTGTGTGTGTGTGAGGCACTTGAATTTCATCTGAACATTCAAACAAAAAGTAAAGTAGTAGCTTTTTTTCATACATTTGCTTATCATAAAAGCAAAAGCAGTTTGGATCTTCACATTTACGGTAGCTCATGAAATAAAGTCTTCAGCATAGCGTGGCTCGTGTGATTTTACCTGTTTTTTTTTGCATTTTGATCTTCATTTAATTGGGAATGGAAGATAAACTCAAAGTGCTTAAGGTAATAACACACAACCACACACTTATTAATTAATAACAGGTCCTCCTTTACCCCTGAATAAATAGCTGCAGATTTGAAATCATGTTTTTCCCTCCGCTGTATTTCAGCTATGGGTTGATCTTTTCATGTTTGCTTGCAGTGCTCGTTTTGCTACATGCTACGTGTTCTTCCTAAATTAAGAAACTTAATAAACCAAACCTTTCTGGGGAACTGCTCTATCCTTTAAAAAAAAAATCTTATATTTATTATACTTTTTTGGCAGTTCTCAGTTAAATGGCTTGAAACAAGTGTGTGAGAGAGAGTGTGACCCTGTGGGGTGTGATTCAGCGTGATTAATTGTTGTTAAGTGCGCTTCTTATAAGAGATGTTGTGCCTGCAGAGGAAAGAGACTATTACAGCTGAGACCCATACATCAAGCCTGATAGACCAGTGAAAGACGACCACCATCAGCGCACATGTGCACAAATGGTACAATTAAAACAGCTAAAAATGTGGGGGTAGGTAACTACAGGGACATCAGGCTATTGACCCAGCAATCTGTGTTCATAATGTGTGCGTGGCAGGGCATGTGCATTAAGTGTTACTGGCTATTAATAATTTTGTGTTGGACGATGTATAGGATTTATACCCGACAGCTCCTTTCAGATCATATTTCCTCTCTATTTGCCTTCAAATCCATAACTTTGAAAATCCCAGTCTTCTCTGTTTATTAAAGCATGATGGGAGCATAAGGATAATTATAATTAAGGATAAACATCATTATTAGTTTACTGAAAATGATGTAAAACTGATCCTTTTTTGGTCACAATACATTACATGGATGCCATTACTGAAGGGCCTGTGTTAGAATTACATTAGCATTTATAGATATGGGATTTCTCTCAATTACTTCTTCCCATATTACTGGCTTACAGGGCTCATGGCCCATATAAGAATGAAGCTAAAGATAAACCAATTAATTTAACCAAAGATTACTGCTCTATCTTACTTTTTTTTTCTCACCACAATTCTTTCCAACTGAATAAATGCTGCCTTGGTTTAATGTCTGTACAGCTATAACTTTGACAGCTTTCTCTCCAAAGAGAAAGATCACCTCCATCACAATGGCACTTTTGCCCCCTCCAGTCAGTGGTTTATGAAATACAGCATGGTCCAAGTCCAAGTGGAAAGTCCAAGCTTCCAGCCCTGGAATGGCAGATTGACTGAGGAATCAATAAGATGACAAATAGGCCACAACACCAAGGCTAAGGATTCAAGATGGATAAATCTGGTCTTCCTTCTCTCCATCTATCATACAATATAAGAGAGGTAGGGAGAGCAAATGCAATGCAGCTACGATCACTACTACAAAATCTTTCTTATCTTTTGTCTCACTTGAAAAAAAAAATAACAAGAAAACATTAATTAGTTTCTGTGTAAGAAATCTTGAAACTTCAGTTCAGAAATGTTGAATTATGGATGCACATTTCACAATTGTAATAGCTTTTGCAAAGAATCAGCTTTCATTTCCTCTGTGCCTCCAATTCTCATCATAATATAATATAACAGGAAATAAATAAATCACATTATATCAAAGAGCTATTGCACAAGCCTTGGCATCGAGGAAAAGCTCCAGTTGCAGATTATTTTATTTCATGAGCAGAATGTTTCAAGTTTTCATTGGCTGCACCGACATCAAATGCTGTAAAACTTTTTTAAAACTTAATTTAAGTATTAAAATCATAGTCTACCTTAAAATGACTGTCAAACAGTACACATAATAATATCAGTAAATGTTTGACGAATGTAGGTCAGTGTCTAGATAGTATGTAATGGTGCTGAGGCTAGGCTGAATTTGTTCACTGTTATTGCAGTTCCCACGAAGTCCAGTAGATGTCAGGCTTGTTAGCAGAAAGTTAATATTGACTGCAGTGTGGGTGTTGACGTCGGTAGATTGATAGCAAATAATGTATTGCCATGAGATGCTTAAATTATTTATCTGATATTTTCATTTATAACATCTCTGTCACCATGGGATTTTTTTCTTGTTAAGATTTAGTGGCTAATGGAAGATAGATTTGTATGTTGTGCAGATAGCAAAGCCAATTGATTGAAATTGTGATTTTTGAGACTGGGTTATAGAAATATAACTGACTTGATTTGCTTATATTATGTCTATTAGATCAAATTATCCAGAATTATCCAATCATAATGAGCCTCAATGTGTAGTATAATTTAGAGCACACTAACAGAATAGCTTAAAGTGTCGTCGTCGTCGTCCCCCCTCCCTACCGCTAAATAAGACTCAGTTATATGGGTGCTTAATATAGCTTTTAAGATATAGTGTATATAAATTATGGTGACATAATCAAATACACAACTCTCGAGGCAAAATAGCTTAATAAGGTGTACTTTTCTACCAATTCAATATAGATATTTATTTTAAATATGTGAAAAATATTTATTTAAGATTAGTGCCACTTGAACACTGCATCATGAAATGAATGGTTGGTAGAAAAAAAAGGCTAATTGGACAACATTTTCCTATACATGACCAGTAACTTCCAGAGAAGGTTCACCATATAAATCAGAGTATAATGAAATAAATTTGCAGCGGAAGAACACAAGACCACAGACGAGAACAGGGGAAATCATAGAGCAAAGGAGAATAAAATGGCTTCTGTTGCAGCCACAACACTGAATCAGCCATGAACATCTCTGTATACCAAAGTACTCTAGAATCAAATGTGAGGCCATCTGTCCAACAGCTGAAGCTTGGTAAAAACTGAGTCATGCAACAGGACAATGATGCCAAGCACAGCAGAAAATCTACAACAGAATGGCCAAAAAGGAAAAGAATCAAGGTGATGCGGAGGCCCAAAGTCCAGACCTCAACCTTATTAAAATGCCTAGAATAAAACCTTAAGAGAGGTGCATAAACAAATGCCTGTAAACATTTAAAACAGAGGAACTGTAGCTTGCCAAGTGAAGGGACACTTCAGTAAAATCTTGTTAAAATGTTATTGTTCCACTTTCCCATGAGAAACAATACACCGGCTTATTAACAAGTGAAAGTTTATCTTGAAACATTTGATTTTTAACATGGTAACAATGACACCCTGCTAACAGCACAATATTATAGCTATGTTGCTGTTTTACTCTGTAACTAGATAATGAGAACTTTCCAAACTTTATTATTTTTTTTTTTTTTTTTTACATTTCATTGAAAAATTACACCCGTCAGCCACAACATTAAAACTACTTGCCCAATATTGTACTGGTCCCTCACCATGCCTATCATGGTGTTCCGTTCAGTTTAGTTCAATTCAGTTTATAAACCTGCCAACAGATAATATTATTGCCATGGGTTTGTGATGTGCAGCAAAATTTACATGGATGGTGGGTTTTCTCAGAGTAATATCATCATGAATGCCTGGACATACTGTAAGACTTCCAAACAGAATAATACACAGAGTATCACGCTCCATCTCCACAGCTTGTGTTCCTTCCTATCCTGCTACTATCTCAGATAAAAGAAAAAAAATAATTAAGTGTACCATGTTGCTATTAACATAATACACAGGAAAAAGTCCATACATCCTTGTTTGATTCTTTCAAGAAATGGGTGTGATGCTTGGATGCACAGTGTGAAGTAGACAAGGGTGTCACCAGTTTGCAGCTTTTCAGGCAACACACAGTAAGTGGTAATGCATATCTTAGAAAGCATTCTTCTATAACCAGCAGAAAGCACAAGAAAAAAGCACTGTCTGCTTTTGAAATTTAATGCTAATGTATATGCCATTATGCTTCCCTGCAGCTTAGTTTTTTAATACAACATTTCATTGTATCTTATATCTGTGTCATGAAAATTTTACGGATAAATTTGAGCATCTAATAAAATGCACAATACAAACTTTACAAAACATAACCTCAGTTTTACTCTGCATGAGAAATGTCCACCTCAGTAGTACTTAAATCTGCATGCAAACCCCTTTTTATTTAAATAAACACAAAGTTGTACTTTTTAAAATACTGTATAATTACAGGGGATGAGGCAGTTAACCTTGAGGTGAAGGCAAACTCTGGAAGTCCCCAAAAGTAAAGAGGTTGATTTAGCAAACCTGTTATCATTACTGTCAAACCATTTCAGGGCTGCAGGATAGCTTGTGGTAAAATTGGAGTTTCCTTCATAATCAGCTGTCATACACTTATACACAAAAGGCATCTTGAGTCATAATGTACTCCGGCTGCAGCATCACTGCTAATGTAGGTCACAATGTCCTGCGGGTTGCCAGGTACCATCACCCTATATATCAGTTAACTTAAGTGATATGCCAAGAAGCAAACATGAGCAATATGAGATGCTTTCTTTCTTATATATATTTCTTATCCTATTTACTGTAGTGTTAAAAGCTATGAGCCTTCTATAGCTGCACAACCTGCATCCATTTAGTAATTATTGTGCTGTATTTCACACTAAGTGTGTTGTAGGTGAACAACCTGTTAGCCAAACAAACACCAGACACACAATATTTAAGTAGCATACCTTTAATATAAACATTTTATTATTTTATTCTACTGTGACCAATACTCGGCCCTGCTCTCTGCAGCTCAGTGCTGTCTCTCTCTAATGAGCTATGGTTTGCCATCAGTCATTACAGGAAGCCTGATTATCCAACTGGCATTCTGCACAGCTCACAGAGAACTTCCTGAAGGTGACCTTCTCAGGTTGCCATAGAAACCTCTCTCTCAGTGAGATAGAGAGAGAGAGTGAGAGAGAGGCAAAGAGAGCGAGGGACAGAGACAGAGCAATACAGAGAACAATAACAGAACATTTTGTCCAAATAAAAAAGCATTAGTATGCTGTGGTGTCATTGCACAGGCACATCATCTGGCAGTAGAGTTGTCTTGTTAACCAGTGGTAAACAGATAAAAAAAAAAATCCCCTATCATTATTCAACAGCCTTCCATTTACTTTATTTATTGCATTCATTACCTTAAAAATGTTACTGTGAAGGTTCATTATTTGTCATCAGGTTAGAAGGTGTGTTTTTTTTCCTTTTTGTGTTTTTGGGGGTGACGTGTACACCTATAGACCATGTTTATCAATGAGCTGCACCATAGAACTGAAAAACAAAACAGCTGCTGGAGTCTGGGGAGATGTTGTTGGCATTCTTGACTGATATATAACTTAAGCTTGTCTTCTTTGTCATATTATTTGTTTCATGATGTGCCAAAAGCTTTGATTTGATGAAGGGTTTGAACTGCACACAGGCCAGTTCAGCACCCAGACCCTTGGACTATGAACCTGATGCAAAAGATGGTTTAACATTGTCTTGCTAAAATGTGAAAGGCCTTCCCTGAAAAAGATCACATGTGCAAAGGAGCTGTGTGTTGCTTTAAATACAGGTTGCTGTTAATATACTTTTGAGCACTGATGATATCTTTTTCAAATGTGCAAGCTGCCAGTTTCATAGGCACTAATGCAACCCCATTCCATCAGAGATGCAGGCTTTTGAACAGAGCGCAGAAAAAAGACAGATGGTCCCTTTCCTTTTTTTTAGTCTGGAGGATGTGGCCTCCATGTTTTCCCAAAAAGAATTTCAAATTTCAATTAATCTGACCACAGAACAGTTTTCCACTTTGCTTCAGTCAATGATAAATGAGCTTTAACCCAAAGAATCCAGAAGTGTTTCTGGTTCATGTTCACATATCATGGCTTCTTTTTTTTCATAACAGAGCTTTTACCTCCACATGTGGATTGCACAATGAACAGAGCCTGTGCATTCATTTGCATGACTGACCCAGAGTCTTTGGAACTTTATGTTGAGGAACATTATGCTGAAACTATTCCACAATTTCCATGCATTTCTTTGAGATTTGTGAACTTCTGCCTATCTTTACTTCAGAGGAACTCAGCTTCTCTAAGATGCTCTTTTTATACACAGTCATTTAACTGACCTTTTGCCAGTTAACCTTATTAGTTTCAAAATGTTCCTCCAAGTGTTTCTTTTTGCTACCATCTACTTTTCCAGTTTTTGCTGTCTCTATCCAAACTTTTTTGATGTATCGCTGCCAGCAAATTCTAGGGGTTTTTTTCAGTTTAAAAAACTGATGCGGTTCCAAGTCACTGGATTCTATTTTAATAATGCTGTGCACAGCAACATTTTTGCGATGCTGGTTGTACATGTAATACTTTGATCTTACATTATTACATTTCCAGTGCAACAAAAGCATGAAGGCAACTTTACTTTCCTAATACAGGTGAAAGAAAACATGTTGATTTGAAGCATAAGGTAACTTGACCTCTTTTTCAAGACATTACAGCATCACTTCATATATATCCAATGACTTTTCACTACCTTTCCACTAGAAAAACTTAAGAATTCCTTTACTGTGATTTACCTGCGGCACAGAGACTTTTCAGCGTGCACTATCAGTCATTCAAAATAAAGAGATGAACTTTCCCAGTTACCTTTCTGCCAAATCACTCTTTAAAATTTGAATGATCCAGCCCTTGTTTGTTCTCCTGTTGTTTTTCTGCTCCAGTCACTTACAATTACGCCTTTTGACCAATAAAAGACAAATTTTATTAAACCTGTTCTGTCTTTCTCCACAACCAAGTCAACAAAACAAACAGTGACAGGTTTTCTTTATACAACTTAAATTCCAAAGCCTGTATCAAAAAAAGCTAACATTTTTCTAAAAGCTGAAATAAAAATGTCATTACATTATTAAAGCAAGGCATGAGCAAGGCAAATGGGGAACTAAGTCTCCCATTCTTATTCTTTCTTTATTCCGCATGGACTTTATTTCTGAGGCGCAATATAGTTTGCTCTTTTAGATTCCACCTCCTTCAATATGATTGCTGATATGGTGACTAACACTTCCTTCAGCCATTTATGTCACCAAGTGAGCTAAAAATAGAGAGCTCTGGAATGTGACCAGAAAAAAATATATGTTTTACGTCACTCTGTACCATTGCATGTTCTCTGACTTTGTTCTGACTTGTTCCCCTTGAAATCTATCTATCTATCTATCTATCTATCTATCTATCTATCTATCTATCTATCTATCTATCTATCTATCTATCTATCT
>NW_005187547.1:693294-710256 GCF_000239375.1 Pundamilia nyererei | reverse complement strand
TGAATGAAATTCTTTTTTTCTAATCCTTCCATCCCTCCTGCCTGGTTATTTATAATCGTTACTGAATCATATACTGTCATGGATGGAACGCCTGCGCAGTAGACAGCGTGAAAATGTGAATCATCGACAGAGAGAGAGGGGTGACTGTAGAGTGATGGGACCCGGCTAAGGGAAGAGCAGCGAATGATCACTCTCCGAGCTGGTAATGACAGGTAAATGGCGATTTATCATCATCATTATTATTATTATTTGGAAATATGGGGATAGTGCTGTAGTATCGGTGCGGGTTGTTGTTTTTGTTAGTAGCACACCGAGAACTCACATTTTCTAAGAAGACTCCTTCAGTCGTGTCCTCCATGCACCGCTGCACATCTGGAAGAAGCTTCCGTGTTGACAATGTCAAAGTAATGTTTGTTTTAATCACCGTGCATTCATTTGTATCTCATTTTTTCTATGTCGAGTATTTCTGTCTTACTTTAAACTCGTTTCGGGCGTTGCTGTCTTAATGACATGGAACAACGTTTCTCCAATACGTTTCTTCGGCGTATGTCATTTCATGCTAAAGGATTAGCTACTTTTTCTCAAGTGGTTACAATATCAGCCAACTTGATTTGGACGTTTTTTGTGTTGTTTTTTTACGTGAAGTCCACATTTGCAAGGTTAAGCTTCAACGGTGCAGTGGGTCTCAATCTCATAGGGGGTTGGGAGGGCGAGTGGATGAAGTCTATTTTCAGACTGGCGTCACATATTACGTCTGTGTGTTTTCCTGCTGGGTTAAAGCTGAATGATTTTCAGCACCACGGTCAGTGGTGCTGATATGTTTGGACCGTTATATCAAGACATTCCGGTTTGATTTGTCCTAACAGCTCTGATTTTTAACCGAGATGGGTTAAAATGTTTGTGTTTGATTTACTTTTATTTTTATGTCTTGTTTTATCTGTTGTAGAAAGGAAACACACAACAGCTGATTGAAGATTAGTTAAAGATTGGATGTTGTTTAAAGTTATTCAAGCCATTCTAATTAAAAATGTTTGTTTTCTTAAAAGCTATTATAACAAGTTCCCATTAAAGTTAACAGACTGAATTAAATTTGAATTACACCTTGTTGTTGACTCAACAACTAAAAAAACAGAAAATTAAAACTAACAGTCAGTCAGCAAACTCAAGCTTTCATTGTTCATTTTTCAGGTACATGATATATGAGTACAATATAAATATTCTTCTGTACTTTGTACAATTAAGCTGTGTGTGACAAAGGTAAACGTACTAGGGAAGAGTGTGCCTCATCTGTATGCAGCATTTCAGATAAGAGGCACTGGCTGGGTAGAGTAGCAACATGAGAGCTGTTGTTTGCACAGAGAGAGAATGTATCCTTTCTTTTAATTACAACAATGAAGACAAAGTGAACTAACCCTTTGTTGGTATTTGTCATATGGTTAGTTTACGCCAATTAAAAACTTTTTGAACTATTTTGTGACTATGGAGTACATAAATAAAACAGACAAAAGCATAAACATCATCAGGTCCACTGATTATGTAATGGTAACTATAAAAGCTAAGTAAAAATAAGCATACCGACAGTTTAAACTAGAGTTGTGTAACAATATTAATAGCACTGTGGGTTGGAGGTTAAAAAATACTTGACATGTCCACTCAAATTTCCTCCTGTAGGACTCTTTCATATTGCACTATCACTGTACACTTTGCATTAGTAAATTGATTTAATATGATTTACTCTACAACTCATCCACATATAATTTGGCTGTAGAACTTTCATTTAAAAATGTTGTTTAGATATTAACTGTAAAGCTTCAGATTATGACTGATAATATTGTTTACTGCCTCTATTAACATTATTTGAATGACTATTACAAAGGTGAACATCAGGTTTATAATATATGTGAAGTGTAACAGGAGTTTGAACATTAAGATCACAATCTGTTTCAATTACTGTTAACGTTTTCTTCGCTAGATGGTTAGGTTTGGGCAGCTTAATGTTGTGGTTTACACCATTAACCCTGCATATTATAAATGTCCAGTGCATGCAAATGTGAGCAAGAGGTCCTTCACAAGAGGTTTGGATCACTGATCAGCAAATAAACCATTATTACCTAAGAATGATAGCGTCTAGGAATGATTAAAACCAAACTAACAAACAAACAACCAATATGTTTTATAAAATGCAATGTGTGCTGATGTGTGTGAGGTGTTATCGTCTGACGTTGACTATGATGTAATGCACAATACTATATTATTAATGATTTTTTAAATTTGATATCATAGAAACTGATGGAAAAAAACATATTATATAAGATTACTAATTAGTTAAAAGTGAAGTTATTTAGTAATTTAGTTATTTAGTAATGTGTAATTAACTATGAATTTATATAGATGATTATTATATATTATTATATACTATTATTATTGTCATTATTATTTTATAGTATTGTTCTGTTTATTTATATCCTTCTGCTAAACTAAACTAATTTCCCCTTGTGGGACAATAAAGAAATTGAATTTAATTAAAAAAAATAATGTTTTTCTTTTAATAATAATATTGTAAATAATTTACTCGCTAGTTTGGTATAATGTGGTTCCAGCTACAAGAGGTATGTAATTTCATGTACTATTATGTCTGACATCTAACTGATGAGTTTTACTATATCAGGCCAGTGGTTTTCTTATGAGGTTAGACACTTAGTTTTTTTTTTCATTATTCCAACCACAATGCATTGTATACCAGTGTCTTACTGGAAAGAGCATGATCACATTTTAACATATATGGACTCAATATTTCCTTCCCACAATTAAACCCTTTTCTTATTGTAATTCAGTCCAGCAGAAATAGTCGATTTAGTATTAGCTAACAAAAACATGAAGCATAATTGGTTTGTACAGAGCAGAACTGTGCAATGCAGTTAGCTCTCAGTCAGTAGGGCATTAATGTTCATAAAATCTATTCACATATGGTCACAGATATTATTAGTTTTTAACTAACACCTAATAGTTACATATTTCACATATTTCACTGTTGAGGCAAAGTCCAATATGCAGTTATGTTTGTTAATAGTTTTTCTTTAAACATTACAAAAAAGATTTTTCTATGTATGTCAGCACCCTCTGCATTTAGCTGAAACATTATTGGATCCAAAGAGTAATATGTCACGCTTTATTTTATAACAGCAGACAAGCAGAATGCATCATTAAACTCAATGCCCTATGGCACCCATTCCTTCAGTACATTGTTACATAACAACAGTGACTACATGCTTATGTGTACAAAAGCATAAATGTACTGCACATGTGTATGCAACTATGCGTTTAAACAGTTTGTCCAGAAACTGTGTATGCAAACAACAACAAAAAATAAAATAAACAAACTGCCTTTTTTAACTCCTTCTGCAAGTATGATGTATAAAAACAGAAATAGCCTCACTCATGTGGCTTTGGCTGTGGTGAGCAGAAGGCTGTACTATTAGGCTTTAGTAATGCCACTGATATCAGGCTGCTTTCATGGTAAATCTAAATCTTTGAATATGAAGATACATCCCATTATATTTAAACCCACACTTTCCTTTTGACTGTCATTTTTTTTTCTTGCCTTGCTGAATCGAGAAGTTTTTGAGCTAGATTTTCCCCCATTGAAATGAGGTTTCCAATATTGGGAGATATGTACATTATATAATTAAGAAGAGGTGCAAGAGTTTAGTTTCCTCCCAGATCTCTTGAATTAAATCAGGCTTAAAGGTTATTGGAGATGTGTGTTTTTTATGTGTGTTCTCAGGTAGACAGACGTGAAGGATGACTTCTTGCTCAGAGATCTGTGGGTCAGAATATAGTGAGCAAGTTCAAACCGGTGGGAACTACCAGCAGTATGGCGTCCGCTCCTACCTACACCAGGTAACAGTGTAACCAGACTCAGCACCCACACAAAGTAAGACGTCTCCTATGAAACTCACAAACGGATAAAAGCACAAAATCACCAAACCTTCATTTCTTGTAGGTTTAGGTTCAAGATGTGAATTTTAAGAAAGCCTGTACTTTTCTTTGATTCCTTATCCAGTTTTATGAGGACTGCACAGCTTCTATCTGGGAACGTGATGAAGATTTTCAGATTCAGAGATTGCCTAGCAGGTGGAGCTCTTTACTCTGGAAGGTTAGATTAACCCTTAGCTTGTTCAAAACAACACCAATATAATGGAACTGAAAATAAACCAAATTAACCAAATTATTTACAACTATAACAATATATGTTTTTGACTTTCGTTGTTTTTTGACTTTTTCTTTTCACAGGTCTGTCTCGCGTTCGGTACCTTGATCTTGTTTGCGGGCCTCATTGTTGTTTTGGTAGGTTATGCCACTCCAGCCAAGATTGAAGCATTTGGTGAAGATGATCTACTCTTTGTTGACAGGTATAGAAACAGTACAATGTACGAGTGGGAAAGAATTTAGGTAACCTTTGCTATTCTGAAATAGTAAAGGTTACATAGACTTACAATTAACAGATCATGAACTTTATTTGAAGTGTTACTTCTTAGTCTTGACAATAATGTCCAAGAACAGTGTTCTAGTAGGACATGCATATGTTTAAATTTAGAAATAACTCTAAATAGTTGTATAAATATTGAACAAAAAGACTTGGTGGCAAATAAATGATTGCTTTGAACTGTTCTTGTAACAGCCATGCCGTCAGTTTCAACCGTGCACTGGATGTTTGTAAGCTGACTGGTGCGGTGCTGTTCTGTGTGGGAGGCACCTCCATGGCTGTGGGTCTCCTGCTGTCTGCCTTTGCCAAAAGCTACTCCAAAGAAGAATTGTTTCTGCAACAGAAGTTTAAGGAGAGGTTGGCAGATCTGCAAGCAACAGTTGGTAAGTTTTCATTCTCTTCTTTCCCAGTATAACACGTTCAAATTAATGTAAGCAGAATAAATGTAAAGGTTGTTGAAATGGCTCTGCGTTTGTATATGAATATGAATATCTAAATCACAGTAACTGCTTATGCCACAGGTACTCCAATAATGAGAGCACCAACTCCCGGAGAAAGAAAGGTGCCAGTCACACTTACCAAAGTTCAGAACATCCAGCCAGTGACCACAAAGTCAGAGCCCTGATCAAGGCTAAGATCAAGGCATAAAGTGAAAGTTGTAAGAGGACCGGTGTGTGTGTATGTCGATCCATGTGTGCAGTTTATCTTTTTAAAAGGTCAGCTTACATAACAGATAGTATTGCTTCCTCATCTTATTTTGTTTGACATTAAAATGAGAGTTTAAAAGCTTAGAAAGGATGAACAATATATAAGGGATTTATTTATCAGATGTTATGAAACTTTAATATTAAAGAAATTTTTTTTTTTTTTAAATTTCACTGGAAAAGACATCTGCAGAATAGTGACACAGTGCAGTAGTTTCCACAGAGCGTGTTTTCTGTTTGTTTACTGTTGAGAGAATTCTTACTTTTGTAAAAGGCAATGATGTTACTGCTGGAGGGCGATGGGCAGCAAGTGGCATATTTGAAATTTTTGTCCCCCATTCCCAGAAATGATCAAATGTACCAGTTAACACTCATTACCTCTGACTAGTGACCATCAGGATGAGTGCATGTTTGGAATTATTAGCTGTTAAAAGTGTAAATGTACTATATTTACCTGAAACGTTCATCCAGGCTGACAAAGCACGACATCGTTTTATAATACCTTTTTTTTCCCTTTCCGATAAAGTAGTAACTCAAAGGTCTTAACCTTTCTAAAGGTTCACAGTGTCCTAACAGATTAGACATAAATGCAGATTAGAAGAGACAGTATGGGGAGATTCTGTGTCTATCTTCTGTCTTATTAGGCCAGTGACCTTGTTTCCTTCAGTAAATCTTCAGACAGAATCAATACACAAGAGCAGACAGGCTGATGAAAGTTACATTGAACCAGACAGAGCATGCAGAACAGCAATGATATGTCAGATTACTTCCAACGTACAGCAAATAAGACATTCATCATGTCTTCTATCTTTATTTTTAAGTTTTTAATACCTAAACACTGGCTTACCCACCTTTTCCTTTCCATTGTTTCCTTTTCACCCTGTGACAAAAGGCTCATAGACACACACAGATCCATCAGAGCAGACGCTGTTTTGAATCAAAATGCTAATAGCTACCAGACATGAGTCAGTGCTACTCATGAAAATGAAGATGGGTGCATCGAGAGAGACAATGTGACACACAGGTTACATAACGGAGGGAAGATGAGAGCACGTTCAGCTCTCCAATGGGATCGCAGCAACATTGTATCTGACAGCACTAATGGATGAATTAAAGAGATTCAATAAATGCCTTCCTACTATCACACACAAAATTTGAAACTCAATAATTTATATCACAGTCAGCAATGTTTAACACCGGAGAGCTGTTAAATTCCAGGACCACATTTTTTACACTATAGAGAATTTGCTTATGTGCTGGATGTGAAACTGAAGGAGTGATTATTAAGACGGTTCCTGTTTTATTCATTCCTTTATGCTATACAAGAATTCACACTGTAACTGTAACTTAGAAGCACAATAAGCTGGTAACGGCCATGTTTTTCTGCTTTTTAACACACTGTGTCCTCATGTGTTGTACATATATTTATTACAATTACTGTAATCCTACCCTACCACTTTAAAAGCTTGTTTTTGTTTGTTTTTCTTAACATGTATCTTTTGTTTCATCATTATAAACAAACCTGTACTGTAAAAAAATCTGTACTTGGTTAGAACAATTCTACTGTCCAAGATACAAGCTTCAGCTTTTTTTAAACCATATCTCATCATCACCACATTCTTGCAGCACAGCTTGTATATTTACTCTATAAGATGTTGATTTGCTATGCTGACTACTATTGTCAATGTAAGTTGACCTTTTCAATATTATTCTAATTACCTCCAATCTTCTTTCTACTAAGTCCTGGTGTCATTTTAACACATTTACTCTCAGATGCAACACAGAAGCATAGCTGTAACTACAAAAAAAACCAACCTAGTAATAAGCAAGGCATTTCATTTTCAAGATACACAGCCACTGAGCTGCGGGCCTTCAGTACATGAAGAAAAGCCAAGCTGTTAAACAAGCCATTACGGACAAACCTTCTAGTGCGGCCAGGACTTTAACAGGCAGTGCTGGTTTGTAATGTTATGCTGTTTCCTGCTGCATTACAAACTCTAATCCATAATGGATATTTTTTTTCTGCTATATATCAAACTTGAAGTCTTTCCTGATGTAACAGTGGATCATCCCACTAAATAAAAAACGATGCTACCCTTATTTGCGAACAGATCGGATAAAGAACACATATAAATCAGTGTCTACATGCAGTATGTCTATTTTTCGAACAGCACAATAAAACTGACATATCGGTGGATCGGAAATGTGTGAAAACTGTATTGCAGCACACTGTGCAGTAAACTGACAGCCTGGTGGCTTAACTGTTGATAAAACTTTATACCTCCCAACAGAAGTGAGAGGTATAAAGTGGTATAAAGTGGGAGTATAAAGTGGCTTAGTTTATGTCTCCCTACAGAAATAAAAAATACTTCACTGTTGTCACAAGGGTCAAATGTTTTTGATCTTATTTTAATCTTTAATCTTCCCTGCTGTTTTCCTTTAATATCTCACAGTTGCCATCTATGTGTGCCAAACAACTGACACTTTTACTTCCTAAATTCCCTGCAGGGTTATTTAAATATACTGTACAATACTAGCTAAGCAGGACTTTGTGTTCTTTAAAATCTGGTGCCTTCCCTTTTTTTCTTAATCAAGAAAAAATTATAATTTTTGATTATTGATTCAAATCAATGTTTAAATAATTATAGATTTAAATTAATTCAAACAATATGTTAATAATGTTCATTTTTACATTGTAGAAGCCCCCCTTGTAATCAGTCTGGAGGGTGTGTTATTTAGGGCCTTACTGAACACGCCCACATGCATACACACTCAGAAAACAGAGTAGCTGGTGGAGGAGATAACACAGAATTAATGGTGACGCCAGAAATAGCATCTTGAGGATCATCACCTCAACCAGGCAGGCCTTATGACTCACACACTCCTGCCCCCACCTCCTTTGCTTTCTGCGTCTCCTGCTCTTTGCTCTCTCGTTCTTCCTCCTCCCTCTAAGCCAGGTTCCTTATCTCTCTTGGGATGGTGACTCACAAACACATCGACTGCATGAATCCCAATTTGAACAGCTGCAGGGATGAGCGGGCAGTGGGGCCATCATACATACTGAATTAGATCAGAGTTCATATTTCCTGCCTGCAGCTGGTGGTTTATAGTGGATTTATGGAACTTTGTTTCAGGAAAAAAAATGACAAATTAAAATCACTGAATGAGAGTGAGAAGAGTGGCTCTCCAAAAATATCACTTTTCTTCCTGTCAGGATGAAAGCAGCTAAAGACCAAAGTGCAGTTTCACTAAGACAGACTGAAGAGCTAGATCTAATGCAAAGTTGGGACGCTGTAAATAAAAACAGAATCCGATGATTTGAAAATCTCATAAACCGATATTTTATTCACCAAAGAGAAAAGAAAACAGTTGTTTTACTATTTCAGGAAAAATTGTATTTTGACTTTGGCAGCAACACATCTCAAAAAGTTGTGATGGGGTTGGAAATATAAATGCTACTGAAAAAGAAACAGCAGGAGGAACATTTTGCAACTAAGTAGGTTAACTGGCAACAGGTCAGTAAAATGACTGAGCATTTTACAGAGGCAGTGACAAATTGTCCAATTTGTAAAAAAAAATCTGAATAATGTCCCTGAATGTAAAATTGCAAAGACTTTAAATATCACATCTACTACACAGAGTCTGGTGAAATCTCTATGCGGAAGGGACAGGAATGTGATATTTGAGACCTCAGGCAGCACTGCATTAAAAACAGGATGGATTCTGCATGGGCTCAGGAAAACTTCCAGAACGTGTTGGTGATCCACAGAAAAATCTACATCTGTGAACATGATCCAAATACACTGAGTCAAAGTGGAAAGCTGTTCCACCATGAAAAGAATTGAAATTTGAGATTCTTTTTGAAAAGCATGGACATCACATCCTCCAGAGTATAGAGGAGAGGGACCATCCAGGTTGTTACCGATACTTAGTTACAAAGCCTGTATCACTGATGGTGTGGAGGTGCATTAGTGCCCATGCTTCTATGCAGATGGAATCTTTTTCAGATTGTATAAGACACTAAACTGCATACTGCATCTACTACAACAAGGCCTTCTAATAGAAAAGTCCAGGTGCTAAACATTTGGCCCATCATGAAAAGAAAAGTGAGGAAAGTAGGACTGAAAACTACTGAGCAGTTGGAATCCTGACCTTTTTTTTTTCTTCTTCTTTTGCAAAATAGTTTTCTCAGTTTAAATATTTGATATCATTCTATGTTCTAAAGTGAATGAAAAACGGGCTTATGGGACATTAAAACGTTTAAATCTCTTGTATTTACATTTTACACGTACATCTCAACTCTTGTGGAATGGAGAGTGTAGTTCCATCTCAGTGAACTTTTTAAAAAAGCTTTACGCCTGCTGTGAAATTAATTTCCAATATCATACATCATCATCACTTTTTTAAATGATTTTATTTTTACTATTCCATTGACTAATGCATTTCATCACTGAAGTATCAGTTACAGAAGACAAAAAAAACTGTCTTTTTTTCCCTCAGTTTAATTTTTCTGGAAGCAGATGGACATTGGCATAGCAGCAACATTACAAAAATAATATGACATGAAACTGCCTTTAAAAATTAGACATTGAAAATATGGTTCAGTGACAGAAATCAACATTAGGCGTAACAGTAAGGTTCTGGGCCTCCACTTGCACTTGTAGACTGGGAATAATTCTGTAAGTCTCTGGAACTGCATTACAGGGATGAAACATCATTGTTATAAAAGATGTTGACTAGTGTGATGTGTTGATCCTGCCGTTAGAGGGGACTAAAAATATAATGGACAAAAATCTTGCACGAGTGTTCTGGTATGTTAAATTTATATGATGCACATCACTTTGATGCTAACTGAATCATTCAGTGACAACTTTAGCCCTACAGATGGAAGCACTCATTTAGGAAGAAGATCTGAATTTTTTATAAATTAGCTTACCATTCAAAAACAAACAATAATATATGTCTCGTTAAATACATTTGTATGAGTTTCTATGAGAGGCATAACCATTCTTTCGAAAAATTTCAAAGGATATTATTATATTATCATTTCTCTGCGTCACTCACAACAGTGCTCACAGACAGTGTGTAAAGAAACAATAAAGCAACCTATTAGTTAAGAACATTTTTAATGCAAAAATAAGAATATATATGGATTTTATATGTGTATTCTGTTTCAAACATGAAAGTTATAAAGTTTTGATCCATATGGTGTTTCTGTAGTTGTGCCATTTAGCAGACAACCATTTAAAGATTTAGGTTACATGCTCAGCATTGCAAAACTGCTTTTATATTGCTTTGTTTTCTATAAATTTCTATAAATTTTCATCTGTCACTTTCATTATATAAATAGATTTTGTAATTTCATATTTTCAGTATAAAGAACTTGGTGTTTTGTCCTATCCTTTTAATTTTTCACTTTCGTCTTGCCTCTCTTGATCACCATCTTCCCCTGTGTGTGCACTCGGCATCTTTGCTGGTTCATTTTTTCTCATCTGTGTTGAGCTCTGCTTCACCTTCTACCTCATTATCTTCTCCACTGACCTCAGCATTCACCTTGCTCTCTTCTTCTTCACCTGACTCTTTGGTAGTGCCCTCTTTTGTTTCGTTCTCATCCTCTTCTTGATTACTGTTGCCTCTGCTACTTCTACTGCTATCGTTCTCTTTAGTCTCGTTATCTGACTGAGTCGTCTCTGGATCGTTGCCGTTTCCCGTCTTTTTCTGTTCCTCCACTGTGTCTACATCATTAGTGTGATCCGTAGTGCTTTTTTCCACCTCAGTGTGGTCTTTATCTTCCTTCTCATCTTCCACAATTTTCCTCCTTTCACCTTGAGAAGACATATTGTTTCCATCCTCAGTCTCCTTACTGTCTAGAGCCTTATCACTGCTAGATCCATACTCTTCACCATTAAACACCTTCTTATTCTTTTCTGGATCCTCCTTCTTTTCCTCCACTTTCTTCTCATTTTCTGCTATGTCTTCTCCTTTTCCATCTTTTTGTCCATCGATTTCTGTTTTTCCTCCACCTCCCCCCTCTTTTTCACCGTTTGTCTCCTGGTTATTCATCTTGTTTTCACTGCTAGGTAAATCACCTTCTTCTCTGCCATTTTCAGTGGCAACCTCCTCTTTTTCTTCTGGCTTTTCAACATTCTCCTCTGTTTCATTTGTATCAGTAGCATCAAGTTTCTGTAATGCAGTATAACCACAGAAGCAATTAATATCTCTAAATATTTTAACAGATGCAGTATGTTGAATTCTTTCTGTGATTTACACTGTTCTGTTGATGCTATGGTTCGCTGGTGCTATCTGCCTCTGTACACCCGCACAGTAGATTTTAAATCAAACATCAAGAATCAAGAAATGATAAACAGCAATCAATTATTGCCATACTGTAACTGTTTAGGAATTACAGTCATTTTTATACATAGTTTTTAGACGCCTGAAGTAATTGAACAGTTAACTGACAAGCGGTTTCATGCCCAGGTGAAACCAGTCCGTCCCCTCATAATCTTATCAAAAATTAAGCAAAAAAAGATCTGGAGATGAATCCAAGTATTTGGTATCTTTTCCCTCGAATTCTCAATGTGATGTCCCAAAGACATGAAAAAAAACAAAAACCTATGAGACCTATGCACTGGCCAGCTCAGCAAAACCAAAAGGACTGGAACGCCATCGTGTGTTGGTTACGAAAAAAGCCTTCACGACTTCTAGACCAGTCAAGAAAACTATCAAGGAGTTTAGTCTAAAATGAAGAGATGCTTTCATAAATGGAAAGAGAAGGTGCAAATCAGTGGTTCCACTGAAGAATGGGAAGAACATAGCAAATATCTAAAAGAGCCTACACAGTTCTGGAACAACGTTTTCATCTGTTCTTTGGTCAGATGAAATCAAGAATCATGGAAAGGAGCATGGAGAAGAAAAGGAATAGCCCATGTTCCGAAGCATACCACATCATCTGTCAGACATGATGGACATATGGGAATGTATGGCTACTGAAACCAGGTCACTAGTGTTTATTTATGATGTGAATGACAAAGTAGCAGGATAAACTGTGAAGTGTACAGGGTTGTACTCTCTGCTCCGATTCAGCCAAATGCTGCAAAACTGATCAGACAGTGCTTCACAGTGCAAACTGCAAAATCAACCCAAGAATATGTCAAGACAAAAAAAATCTGATATTTTTCAGTGGCCAAGTGAGTCACCTGCCCCAACCAAATAAAGCATGTTTTTCAGTTAACTGAAGAAAAAGCAGAGAGACCCACAAACAAGCAACTACTGAATGTGGCTGGAGTAAAAACCTGCCACCTCAAGAAGGAGGAAGAACAGCATTTGGTGATGTCCATGGGTTCTAGACTTCAGGCTGTCAGTCAGGTAGACTAGACTACCACCACTGACTTTCATTAGTAGTATTAAGAACAATCCTATTTAAAAATGCTTTGTTTAATAACTTGTGAGTCTGAAAATGAGGGATTATGTATAAAAATGACTGTAAATATATATGTAAAATAAAAAGAGAGAGTGAGTAGTGTATGTTTATACCGCTTCAGCTCCATTGTCTTGTAGTGTTTGGCAATCAGCATTTCCTTCATCAAACTTCTGTTCCAGTTCATCTAGAAAAACAGACAATATTAGCTCTGCATGCAAAATCAGAAGCTCATTTTACAGAGAGGTATTTGATTCCTTAAAGTACCGAAAAAAACAAGTTAAAGCATGTTTTCCCAGTTGTGTTCCATCCTAATGTGCAATATTGAATACTGAAAAGGCTTGTTGTGGCCAGTACAACATAAAGGAAAGGTAAATAAAGAGTGTCCTACTATCCTGGTATAGATGCAGTAGACTTAACTGGACTCATTCAGAAAAAAACATGTAAAATACAGTAATATAATAATAATTGACAATGTTAATGAATACATGTAAAAAAAAAAGAAAAAAGAAAAAAAAAGCAGATTAATATAGTGTCACACCTGTAAAAACTTGCCCTCAAATCTTGTCATTCTTTGGGCATAAAAGAGCCAAAGTGTTCCTTTATGTGCCCACTGCTCATCTTTTCAAGACCCTGAAACCAAAATTTTCGCACTCACTGCAAATTAATTCATTTTACAAACCCAAAAAATCTGTCCCATAAATATGGGTGCTTTTATTCGTCCTTCAGTCGAAGTCTTGTTGAAATTATTCAGCTTTTATTCAGCAGATGTTGCCAAATTTGAATACATGCAGCACAAGAGTGACACCTGCTGGTCTAAAGGAAAAGCACCCAAGATAATTTGTTGCAAGTAAACAACTTTCCCTAGACAATGGAAGTGTGCAGGAGAGAGCCAGTAAACATTTAGTGATCTAAATTTTACACTGAATGTTTAACATTGTCTTCATCTTTATTATCACCACTGCAGTAATCATCCTAATCATCACCACAGGCATGCAAGGTAGATGGTTTTCTCCTTTAACCATTGCTTTTGTATGATATCACAAAACAAATATGATGACCCATGATAATCATCCAACAGACTAGAGGCCTGTAGAAGAAATCCTCCAGTTCCCCCCGAGGAAACACAAACAACTGTAAAGTGAGACTGGGAGTCCAGGAATTTAAATGAAGACATCGTACTACAACTCCAAACAAGCTCAGCTCAGCAAGGCAGTTCTGTTGGAGTGTGAAAATGGATACGGGGCTTTTCTATTTTCATGTGAGCATGTGCATCAAAGACCTTGGAGTAATTAACCCTAAACATAAGAGGAAGACAAGTATACGCTCTGATAAACAACATAATTACACACTTGTTTTGAAACATTGGATGAGACTGAAATTTCTAATCAGGAATGAAAAAAAGAACAGTGCAATTAATATCTTTAATATTAGTTTTCCTTTCTACACATACCGGTTAAGGAAGAAAAATGACTCCGGTAGAGATTAGAAGAGTTTATGGAGACATTTAATGCATTTCAAATGCAAAACTGATTGAAGTTTAGCCATGGTGGGAGATGAAACGTTATGGTAATAATAACAGACCTCTTTAAGAATATTTTATGGAAATCACCCCGCATTCATTAGGAGTGAGGGCCAAGCGATTCAGTGTAAGCAGTAAGCAGAGGAGGAGCTGCTATGACTCTAAACATCTTAACATGATTTAAGGATGAGGAACAGGCTCATGAAAATGCTAAATCAAATTAAATATGATATTTAGAATCTCCCCCTTCTTTCTCATTCCAGTATATCCGGAGAGTCTGGCTTTGCAAATGGTTGGACTGCTTTATGTATGTGTGTGCAACTGAGTGTAAAATGTGTCTGACTTTTCCTTTCATAATCAGGCAAACACACACACACACACACACACTCCCTCCTCCACAAGGCATAAGCAGACAGAGCACACCCACATTTCAGATGATGTGCTGCATCCATTAGTAAGAAGTAAAATTGTATGCAACTGCAAGCAGATATAATTACTCATATAAACGACTCTTGCTGGCATTATCTTGGAAGGTAAAGTTACAGATGATTGTCGCTCCAGAGAAATGCAATAAAACACAACTCAAGATGAAGTGATAGGCTGGATAGATTGCACACGTGCACACACAAATACAGTCTGCTTTTAGCGATGCAGGGGTTTTTTTGCTGATCTAAATCCTGAAATGCATTGTTAAAAAGTTGCCAAAGGACATTTCACCAAATTCAAGTCTTAGCACAGTAGCAAAGCAGGTATTTTATCATTTTGCCTACCAGATGTAAAGGATTGCTGAAATCATGTGATGTTCTTAGAAGGTGTAGTGAAGAGGTTAATACAGAACTTAATAATCAAACATGAGCAAAGAGATGCATTCTACAAGAATGTTTCAAAGATTTTCCACTCCTTCAGGAAGCACTTTAAAGTCCAATAAACTTCTCCACAGGACATTTTTAACCACTATTGCAAAGGAATCTGTGAGTGAGTGGTATAATCGACACTGTTCTTTTTGTTGTTCTGCAAATTTGCAAATTATTCTCTAATTTGTGTTGGGACTTTTTAGAAAACCATTAACCCAGGTAAAACTCTTCTTTACCTTGTTTTTTTAACCAAATCTTCCTTACAGAAAAACAAACAAACAAACTACTGTGCTCTGTCTAGTATCTGTGGATACTAGGTAGGATAGACATTTGTTATTGCAACATTTTCAGTGCTGATGATCACCAGGCATAATAACCTCTGACAGGGTGACACTTGCAGTAGGTTGTAACTCAGAGCAAAACAAATCACTGCTTTACACAGTAAAGCCAGTTTCTGCTGATCCCTTATTCACAAGGGGGTCACTCTGCATGTTTGATTTAGCAAGATGCCCTTCCTGACACAACCCTCGAGGGACTCGTGTCTCCTCTCAGGATCAAGCTAGAGCGCTTTTGTTAAGCGAGTGTGTAAACTACTACACTGTGGATGCACCACACTACATCACACACATGTGTGCTTTTATTTATTTATTTGCTTGGCCTCCACAAGCCTGGTCTACTTTAGCATTAACTGTACTGCAGCTAATAAATTCTCAAGTCTTGAAATACTACTTAATGGACCTGAATCACTTCACACATCACTCCTTGTATTTCACTGGACAGTACAGTAAATTGCATATTTACACCCAGATGATTTAATCCACTCAGCCTGTACCTGAGTTATAGTTGGGTGTAAAACAACATGCACAGTGATTTGGAATGCTGCAACTCTGCATGTGCGCTCCGGTCACTGACCAGGGTCCTGTTAAAACATGCAATGACTGTATGGCTACAAGGGAGACCCAGCTGCTGCTGGCTTTACATAAATCTGAAACACAGAAAAGCTGAACAGCTGAGAATAAAAATGGTTGACTGGTCTAACTCTTTCATTCTGTGATACCACACTAACATGACTTGATACTTATAATGCTAATGATTTGTAAATGAAGATTTGGTGACTCATATGTCACTTACTCCAAATCAACCCTAAGGACTTTACTCATAAAGACAGTTGGAATCTCCCTTTGTTGCTATTATTAGAATGGTAAGATCCACCAGTTTTGGAGCTTGACTCAATACAATGGATCACTATCTTGGCATTTGTTGCCATTGCTAAATATTATTGTTATATAATGGAAGTGCAAAACCTTGCCATGTCCTTTTAAAAGATATGGTATATTGAAATGTCTAGCATTAAGAATAGACACAAACTGTCTACACTGTGGCATTAAGTATTTCTTATGTATAGCCTTTATCTTTGAGATTTGTTTCCAAGATACATCTGGAAAAAAAACATGCCATGCACTTTTGCGTAGAAAATTCCTCATATGCTCTGTGCTTAGATAGCTTTGACATTAAATCAAAGAAAACCTTTGCTTAACAATGTTGCAACCAGACAGCCAAAGTAATATTTATAAAGGTCACAGCTTCTGTTAAATGTTTAAATAATTCATGGAGCTTTTTCCCCTGCACTGTTCTCAAAGTTGCCTGAAATCTTGCCATTGACCGTTTTCATTAAACAAAGGTTTTAATCTGAATGAATGTCTAAGTGCAATATGAACACATATTAAAATCTGATTTCTTTTCCTTTCTACATAACTGAAAAAAACATGAGAGCATGACCATTTTATTCCAAGTCCAAGTACTTATGCTGTTGAGTTGTAATCATCAAATCTAAGAAAACACTGAATGCAATTCCTTTCTTTAATAATTCATGCACTGATAGTCTTCTGTATATTTATTTAATTACTAATTGATTTATATCTTTTCTGATAGTTGTTCATGTTCTCTTTATCCTCTAAACTACATTATATGGACTA
>NW_005187547.1:684262-692958 GCF_000239375.1 Pundamilia nyererei | reverse complement strand
CGGTGCTGTTGTATGTCACAGCCAAAACACTTGTTAACAGATGAATGTGGCAGATTAGTACAGCTTCCCTGCTCTTTAATCCAGTAATCCTGCATCAATGGGTCATGAAGAAGCCTTTTCTGCTGTAGTGAAAAGGAAGGAGATGAAAGGAATAGAAGAATCCACGAAGAACAGACAAGCATGGCGGTGATGTCGGAAATTTGACATATGAGCGTGTGCACAAATGCACATAAAAACAGACATGTGTGCGCACACACACAGCACACGTTGTCAGAACTTAGCAAATGAAAAAAAAAAGTGGTGCCATCATTCATCCCTCACTGCTTAGCCTCTTTTTTGACACAGGCACACGATTTGAGCTGCACACTCTCTTTGTGTACATGTCTCCTGCCTCCTAACACTGGTTTGAACCCTATTTCACTCTGACAAGCATTATAGATACATATGCTAACAGGGCTAATTCCCCCCAGCAGAATCACATTTTATGACACCAGAGGCTGAGGTTTGATCTGGTTGGTTGGCTTGTGCATACGCAAAGGCATGCAGAGACAAGCATAATCACACAAACACACATGCACACAAGCTCACTCACTCATGTCCAGCAATTTTTATTTCTCTCACATTCAACTTTCAAATAATACAAAGAATGGTTTTTGTTCCCTTTCTTATTTAAAACTGACTTCAAATCAAAGCCCTTTTGAGAAAATGTATGCTGTACATCCTTCATAAAACACACTTAAATACAACAGAAATTCAACTGGCTTCTGCTACCTTCAAAAAGATAAAGTACAAGAAAAGGAGGGAGCCATGCTATTCAGACATGAAGGTTCTGTGTAAAGTGAATGCCCTTGAAGTATTAATGCAAGTGCAGAAATCATGTGTGTGAAATTCAACATCTCTAGATTTATATTTTTAAATAAAAGGCATGATGAACCATGTTGGAATATTGGCTGCTCTGTAAGTAAATAGAAGTAGAAATAGAAAGCCCATTTTTAGCTAAGCTGATGCATTTTTTTTAACCCTATTTCTGAGGGTTTCAAGCTGCAAAGAATCCAGATTTTCCACAAATTTTCCTATAGTAACTTCCTATAGTAACTAACTGAAAAGTGGAAAACAATGTTTGGCTTCCACTTCTAATCATTATTTGTACTGTAGCTTGCATCACATCCACTATTTATTGCATTGTCTGCTATTATTTCTTCCTACAAGAAAAAGCATCCTGGATTAAAAGTATTCCACAAATTTAATCACACAAAAAGTTCTTTAGAGAACAAAATAAACCTGACCCTATAATTAGTGCCTCATCCACCCCCCACCAACAGTGTTAATGTAATAAGTAGGCATGTACACAGCCTGTAAAAGTTCAGATAATCAGTAGAACCCTGCTCTGCCTTTACCTTTCCTCTCTCTCCTCTTGTGCATACCTTTTTATCAGTAATTTCTTCTTGAAGTACAAGGCTCTTTTGTTGATTTTCAGAGCAGCAATTTGGCGCCAGCGAGGGGCCCAGGCAACTAAAAATCTGCTTTGATGACTCTAAATGGAGAGATTATCCAAATGAAAGGCAATTATCCAAACCCCACCCATCCCTCTACCCGTTAATATCTCTCTGAGCTTTTTTTTTTATTCCATCCAGTACTCATGCTTCATCATCCCTTGGTTATTCATCAAATTCACTGTTTGATTCCACCTGTTTTCCCTTTTCCTCCCTTCTCCACCTCCATAATGTTTTACTCACTTCATCATCTCAGCTTTTTATTCCCTCTTCTCTCCTTCTTTATCCCCAATCACCTGTCTAAACACATCCTTTTCTCCTTTTTCGGTTACGCTTTTCTTTGTCTCCCCTTTTGGTTCTGCTGCATTCCCCTTCTTTTCCCAGGAGAGCCATTAACTGAATTGGCCACAGAGGCCATTTAAGAAAGAGAACACTGATAAACATCCCATTTCTATTTTGAGGCTAGCAACAACTGCTAATTGCTTCCATTCAAGCTGTTTTTGAAAGAAAAGGCTAACACTGACTAAATTGGACCAATAAGTTTAAAAGAATAATAAAGACCAAACCAGCAAGCCATGTGTCTTTCTGGTTAAGTCTTTTAACCCACAGATACTGGTTATGTTTCATGCCTTCACAGTATAGTCTGGGTTAATTCCCCTCATATTAAGTGTGTTTTGAACTACAGGTCAATTTAGAATGTCTAAATAGCATCTCTGAAATGAACAATAATGTTAATAATCCTTAATTAATGTTTCAGAGAGCAGGAAGAATGTATTGTTTAGGCTACTGGATGGTATCTACCATCACACAGTAGCATGCCCTGTTTTACTCAACACATGAAAACATAACAAATATAATGAATTTAAACATATTTTATCAAAAGCGGAAATCACGAGAACATTCTGGAACTGTTGGGAGTTGTTATGCCTAACCACTAAAACCTTACGTATGTGGCATTTTCACATATGCTTCCTACATACTACATAACTGCATGATGCTTGATTTAAATATCCTCCTCTTTATATTTTATGACTTGAGAAAGGAAATCCCAGAAATACGACACAACAGGTTCTGGTGCAAAAATCTTTGAGCTCCCACCTCTTCCAAACAATCTTATCACTGCACTCTCAATGCCAAGAGTACTTTTTTAATGCCAAAACCCAGATGGCACTGGCATAAGACATTAGCAAATTTGACCTTAAGTCTCTTGGCTGGCTGGGAATACTTTGGTGAATATTGATATATATCCAAAATCAATTGCAATTGTATGGGTCAAATTTGACCCTGAACAGCCTCAGGGTACAACAATTTATATTATACAATACAATTTTTAAATACATCTCGTGTATTTTGGGTCACTTTATAAAAAGTCTTAAAATCCAGGTCAAAAGCATGACATTTAGGGTACGTTTTCTGCTGTCAAATGTCAAAAAAGGCTACATTTGACCTGAACAGGATGCAAGGGTTAAGCTGGGTCTCTTTGTTATATTAAGGTCAAATTCATGTCATTCATTCCAAGTTTGCTGCACGAGATGTCACACCTCCTCTCCCTTCTCTCTGCTCTCACTCAGCATTGTGTTCCCTAATGAAACAGCAAAGGTAAAGGCTTTACAATAGACTGTGAGTAACGGGGACTGGTGAACACACACACAGACACACGCACTCAAAAACTAAACTCCATGTTGTAAACACAGTGAGTGC
Organism: Pundamilia nyererei; assembly: GCF_000239375.1. Classification (NCBI taxonomy): domain Eukaryota; kingdom Metazoa; phylum Chordata; class Actinopteri; order Cichliformes; family Cichlidae; genus Pundamilia; species Pundamilia nyererei. Next base: position 689,764 of record NW_005187547.1, on the reverse strand, counting down.
ACTGCAGAGGGAGAATCTCCGGTTACAGGGTCACTCGGTCTCGTTTGTCTTTTTTCCCGCTGTCATCGGCTTGCTTGTCCTTACAGTCTCATCCCTCATCCAAAGCCATCTTTGACAAATACATTTATAATGAATTGATGCTTTTATAATCATATAATATCTTTTGTCTTGGTTCCAATGTTCCAACACATCAGAGATCTGAAGTGTGGGTTTCATGCTTTGTACTTTCCACAGCCTCTGCCAGTCTGGCAACCTTTTGGCTGTGTTCCTTTTGGCACCAGAGCGGGGTGTATTTACCTCATGCCCGGCCAGGGCAGGATTTCCCAAAGGGAAAATAACACCAAACACCTCTGTGCTGCTTACAATCACCATAAAAGGTGATATGAACACTGTGTTCCTGTTGCAAAGCCAAATACTAACACAACACTGAATTTAACCTACCTAAGATGGTAGGCTAAAGGGACATTTTTATTGTTGTTGTTGTTGTTGTTGTTGTGTAAGCCAGTATTTGTTCATGTTTCATTTGAGAACCAAAAAAACAAAACAAACAAAAAAACAAAAACAATAAATAAAAAGAATAAAGATGTCTTTGGGAATTAAATATACTGCTTAGAGTGAATTCAGGACCATGGACAGAGACAAACACTCCGTCTTTCTATGAAACCAAACAAATAAGGAAAATATTGTGTCTCACTAACATGAAAGGACTAAGAAAGCATTGTACAGGTCAAACGGTGAGGACTGCATGAGAAAGTGAAATGTCCTCAAAGCCATTTAAAGATGTCTTATGTCAGATTTTGTTTTCTGAGATGTCTGTCTGTTAATGTAATTTTTGCTCAATGTCATCCAAGGGGACCAATAATGCAGTATGCTTTTCTGTGCCTGTAATATGACGTGCCACACAATCTGATACAGGCAATTTTGAGGGTGACATTACAGGCTGCAAATGCAGACATGAACATACCAACACAGAGAACACACACACACACACACACACACACACACACACACACACACACACACACACACACACACACACACACACACACACGTTCCTCAGTTCTCTCGTTTGATGCAAAAAGCCACCTCCTCTGAACCACAGTCACAAATTCTCCATGCTCTTTTGGGGGTTCTGCTGTCAAATCCCCTGCCAGAGAGCCAACAGGCAAAATCTATTAAGAGCCCCAACATGACGTAATGTGGTTCATACCACAGAATCAGTTATAACAAGGTCAGCAGCAGTCTGCAGATGATTTGCTTCCCTTTGACTGTAAAAACTGATAATCATAAAGACAATGGATGAATGGATAGATGGATGAATAATAATAATAATGAGATTAAGAGTCCCAGAGCAGCAAAACCTCCTAATTTCCAAAAAAAAAAAAAAAAGGATGGCAGGTGCCAAACTTTCTGTAGGACATTATTATATACGTATCACAAGAAGATGACGTAATGTGTTTGTTGTAATAAAGGTTAATGTCATCACGTTAGACCTACTTTTAATATTTCATGGCAAATATTTTGCAGAGCAACAGTGCCACTGTGTGGACATTTATGAATGCAGCAGGTTACATAAGATTCCAGCGGCAAAGCATTACATCATATTTTTGTGTATGTTAAACTCTCAGCAGCACATAAACACCACTTGTGAAACATGGGATGGCAAATTCTTAAAGAAGTAGATTATTCTGATACCTTCCACTTGCACACATCTACCATACTCTATAGATGAAAAATGAATACAGAAAGTGGTGATGATGATGACAGAATCACAGGAGCATGAGTGTTGCCAACTATTGGTTATTGGGTATATTATTATCCATGAACTAAACTATTTTAGTTCTTGGGTAATAATATGTCAAACAAACTTTGATTAGATTCCTTTTGTATGATTTTCCTTCACTAGCTCATTTTTATTAAAATGTGACTTTTTTGATGGTGTTGAAACAAGTAAATACTACTGATTATAACTCCATGTTTAAATATATATTACAAGCAAACTACTTAAGGATATAATTACAAATGCAAGCCCCAGAATAATATGAGCAAGAGGAGATATGACATTAAACTAATTAAAGCAGCATTTCACTGCTATATTGTTTATCCAGTGTAGTCAAAGTAACCCTTAAATATAAACCTATACTATATACAGTAGCAATGCTTTCCTTTCTTTGACTTCGGGATGAATACAGCACCGCTGAGCTTAATAGCCACCATGAAAACAAACAGGTGTAGATATTAAAATTTCACTTCTATTCACGGTGATCTTTTTCGTGTTTTTGCATTACCATTGTCAGATGCACCAGGAGTCAAGCTCTGTCTGCTCTTAATCTTCTTTAAGGAGAGCAGTCTGGCCTGAGAAATCTCTCTTACAATGGAGGACAGGTGTTCCTTGTTGTGGCTTGGAGGCGAGGCCTTAGGAGACTCTCCATCTCCACTGTCACTGCTCTGGACCATCGACTTACCCTGCAGAAAGTAGCAGTCAGATTTAGTTAGTAAGAAACTTCTCATAATCATGATGATGGAGAGTAAAAACAGACTTACATCTTGGGTTTGCTGCATCAGTTTATCCAAAGGTGGGATTTTGAAATGAACCATAACGTTTTGTTTTTTTTAGAAACATGACTAAATATTTTATATTCACAATGAAATACAATTCTGCAAGTCCACTTGATCCTAAATTTAATTCAGGCTTAAAATTTAGGACTGGGGAGTCTAGACCACCATGTTTTTACATCATTATTTGCTAGCCATCCCTAAATAATTAAACCAGCAGAATTTTTCAGAGAAAATCTTTTCTCTGTGCTTTGCATGTTAAAGAATCCTGGAAAAGTTTTGGATTATAAAATATAAATAAATAACAGCTCACAAAATATTGGACTACTGACATTTTCACTCTGTTTTGAGAACCTGTAGATGGGCGGCAAAGAATAAGATTTCATTCTGTGAAAAAAAGAAAACAGACAAAAAGTGTTGACATATATATTTGATACTGCAAAAATGATTAACGAATATTGACTTACATACATGAAACCTATACATAAAGGATTGAAGTGTAATACATTTGAACATGACATGTGCAGGTATATTTAGTGTGTACGTGTGTGTGCATGTACATGTCTATACATAGGAATAGTAGTGGTAGAAAAGTTATTTTAAGCTGTACAGTTTATGTCTTGCATATTTCCACAACCATATCCATAATCACATACTGTGTATGCTACCATTGTATATAGTGCATTATCTTACTTCTTTTTTTATTTGTTTGTATTTTATTTGTATTTTTTGTATTTTCCTTCTGATATCTGTACTTGAGCTGAGGTAACGCAAAAATCTCCCCATCGTGGAATCAATAAAGTCTTGTCTTATCTTATCTTAAATAACATCTGTTCACAAACTTCCTAATATCTATGTTTGTTTTTTAGTCTGTCTATAATTCAGCTCTTCATAGTTGTGTGTACGTGCCTATAATATCTATCTGTAATCATAATCATTTCAAACAGAACACCTTCATACAGATGGAACATGCGTGAGGATTGTAGTTTTCAAGGGAATTAAAAGCAGCTTTGTAGCCCTAAAGGAGTAATTAGTTGCCCCAGTGGAAAAGATCTAAACACAAACTGTACGGTTTCCAAGAAGCATCCCTGGTCACCATAGTATTCTATTTTTAAAGTTCCACAGCTCTTCATGAATGACTCAAGACTACACATAGTGATGGATATTAACGGTGTTCATGACTCACTGCTATTCGTGTGCAATTCTATTGTAGAAATGCTTGTGTTTATTTTTAATGCAGGCTAAATCAAATGCAAAATTTCAAACCTAATGACATCATTTTGCAGATCTTAGATGTGTGACAGTTTGGTAAATGTCAAGTCTTCATTTTTGTTTTTAAATCAAGCACTCAGTGTTAAGATAAAGTGTTACTTTCTTTACCCTCTGACTCGCCTCGTCCCTCTGGGTTTGGTGAAGAGCAGATCACTGTAAGGAAGCTTCTTAAACTTTTCTCTTCCCACAGCCACATAAAGCTGACCACTCTCTAGCTGATTCCCCTCAGTCACCTGTTGGCCTTCATAGGTAAAGAGACTAGAACACACAGAGAATCAAAAGCCTTATTGTTTACATCATGTGCTGGCTCCATGTGATCGTTTATTGAGCTGGTTGAAAAATGAAGCATACCGACTTTTGTTGTGCCAGTAGAATGTATGTTTCATATAGTGTCAGAGCAGATAGACTACCAGTTAAAAGTTTAGACACAGCTTCACATTTAATGGTTTTTCTTTATTTTTCTGACTATTTACATTATAGATTCACACTGAAGGCATCAACACTATGAATGAACAGATATGGAATTGTATAGTAAACAAAAAAGTTAAATAACTCAAAACATGTTTTATATTTTAAATTCTTATATTTGGTGTCTTTAGCATATGCCTACAATATAACTGAATGAGAAGGTGTGTCCAAATTTTTGACTGGTAGTGTATATTTTTACTTAACAAAAGAAAATCAGTTTTAGCATCGGTAGTAAATACATTTTGAGATCAAAAATCAAATCAAAATTCAATAATGCAAATATATGAAATTGGGAATAATGTGCTGTAACGGAAGTGCATGTGTTGAAAGTCTGATGCAAATTAGTTTATATAATAAAGTTTGCAAAGAAATGCAGTACATTTATGCAGTTTTTTGTTTTTTGAAATTGTCCACCTACCTTCTAACTCCCCCGAGGACTCTTAAACCCATCTTCTCTGTAATCATTTCTAGTATCTTGTCAAACTGGCCCAGTATCCTCTGGTGGACCAACAGCCTCACTGCGGAGTTCAATATATCACCATTTGCCACCACACTATGGAAGGGAAATGCACAGTTAAAAAAAAAAAAGGCAGAACTTTGGTGCAAACTGCTTCAGTTTCCATTGTCAAGTCCAGTTTTTCTTACGCTACCTATCTACTACATCTACTTCTTTTCTATGTCCAAATTGGTCATATATTTATATTGTGTATTTAATCCAAAATAATGGGACAATTTAAGAAGATTTTTTCCCAAAGTGAAGTTAAAAACTTGAAAAATGAAAATTCAGCTTACAATATGGTGCATGGCTCCTTGATGGGTTTCAGGAATCGAGCTGACACAATGAATCTATTTGGTGGAAATGGTTTAATCTAAAAAAAAGGAGAAAAAAAGAAACAGTCAAAAAGTGTCAATAAGTCTATATCAAACATACAGCTGTTAATTAAATTTATCTGGAAGAAAAAACCTATTAGTGCAGTTTTTAATAATGCATTAAGCTGAATGAGTAATGTTGATGTTTTGTGATAACAGGACTAAGTTAAAAGCTTGTTGGTGAATCACCTTGTCCACGTGGGATCTGGAGGCTCAAAACAACAGACCTGTATAAACTTTAGGGACTTTGCAGACCAATGCTCATACTGTAGTCCAAACAGAATGGGCACTTTACTAACCCTTCATCCTAAATACTGGATACAAAAGACTCATCAG
>NW_005187547.1:678326-683444 GCF_000239375.1 Pundamilia nyererei | reverse complement strand
CTAGATACCAGTGAAGTAAACAACAATTAACAAGGTCATCTATAATGAAAGTTCTTGCAGCGGGTGATGAGACATAATCAAGAGCACGTTCTCTTTGAACGATAAACACGTTACAGTCAAGAGGAGCAGATGATGACAGCTAGTGTCTTTAAAGTTGTGGTCATAAGTTAAAAAAAATAAATTACAATAATTTTAAAAATGGGCTGCACACTTTTTAGAATACCCTGACAAAATTTGGAGTGCCCCATTATTTGCTCTGACAGCAATTAGCATGTCAAATTCTGCACCTCTTTATTTTCTGACATCTTGTCCATAATGCAAATGAAGTCAGCAAAATTTGTTATTTTGGGTTCTACTAGACCATTCTGTGCTTTCGCCAGGATACATTTTATATTAGTTTAAAAAAAATAAGGAGGTCATGAACCTGTGGGCTACCTGACTTTAAGCTCCTTTGGCTCTGACTTCATTGATGCATTAAAGATGTATTAAAAGGAGGGATGATTATGATCCATAAATCAATAATGCATGGAAACTGAGACGACAACACAGTGATTCCTCACAGAGAACAATTAGGGGGAATGCTAAACATAACACCTTTCTTCAAGGATCTTCATAAAATCTTTATGCTGTGAGTGTTCCCAAATATATTTTTCATTTTGAAGCAGTTTTGGATGTTAAAAACTGGACATAACAACTTTGTAGTTGAAATGTAGCCACTTCAACACACTAAAGTGTCTGAAACTAAATCTAATGCAACCTGTGGACTTGATGTAGTAAGAGAGTATTTGAGGAGTCTAGCTGGATTATTGGAACTGTAAATTATATAAACCATCTCTTCCTATTGTTAGTTTGAAGCCAGCTATAAAAAAAAAATCCTGGGAATTCCAGGCTGTTAACACTGTTACCCTATAACACCGTGGATCTTACTGACTTTTGAAGCCGCTTTGCCATACCTGCATTGGAACGGTCTGCATCATTTTCTTCTTCCTGGAGCCAATCTGTAGATAACTAAAAACAAGAGATAACGTGACGTAAAGGTTAGGTTTCCTGTTCTGTAAGGTATTCTGCACCCCACACATGCAGAATAACGTTTTCAGCAGTTAGCAAATTCTCATCCCTAACTGCTGAAAGCTTTACCAAGAGTTAAACAACTAGAATTTAGCCACTTGTCGCATAAAGTCAATTACCAAATGTGCAGCTTTTTACTGCACAAAATTTAATAAGTTGTTATACAGAGAGTGTTAATTTCAATTGTTCCTGCATCATCACAGCTGATATTCCAAACATTTTTATCTGAATATTTAAAGAAAATAAATCTGCATGCACTTTCTCTGGTTTTTACTGTAAAAATAAAGGAGGATGGAGACAGTATGCAATCTTTTTGCATCTGGGATACATTAACTTCCCCTCTGCTGCTTCTCCATTGCATTCTATGAATAAGTGGCTGCTCAAATCTCATTATCTGCTGCATGAGGCCACTTATTTTTAGGCTAGGGCAGAGTACACTTCTCTACAGTGCTGATCTCATTTATCACTGCCGTGAGTCAGTCAGCACTGGTGCGAAACTTTAAAGCCACGACTCAGCTCCGTGTCTGACAATTGGCTCGATTTGCGTACATATATATTTGCTAATGTCAGCTACAATGATTATGAAACAGTAGGGATATTTCAAAAAAAAATTGCATGAGTCTCGATTAACAATGATTGCTAAGGGCCAGCTTTCCCTCTTGAATGCATCCGCAACTGGTAGATGGTTTATTCCTGGTCATCTACAGCTGTATGCACCTAATGCTTACAGACGTCTGTATAATGACACAGCGTGAAAGCCTTATAAAAGTAGGCTAGCTTATTTGCCTAAACCACAATTTATGCTTACTCTAGCTTTTTGAATTTTTCCCTCCCAGCAGCGACGTACTGCTCCCCGCTCCTCAGGCTCTCCAAGCAGTCAACTTTATGACCTCCTCTCGGTGTGTAAATGTTTCTCACGGCTCCAAACGGGGCTTGTATGCCGCCCGTCACCTCTCTTAGCAAGGTTTCAAAGTTGCACATCCTCTTTTGGTTTATCACTATCCGCCGAGCATCGTAGTATGGATCGCCGTTTCGAAACATGAAAACGTTCTTCACCACGGGTTGAGAGAGAAAGTTTGGCCTCTCCGAACTCATCTTTGTGCGTAAAAGCGGGCGGAGAGGAAAAAAAACACGTTACAACAAACTCACGGTTCAGAGGTACGGGCCATTATAACGTCATTAGAGCTGTTCCATTCTCGTCAAATGTTCTGGGTTGAGTAAAAATGGGTAATGGAGGCAAATCTTCAACCAGCAGATTGGACAGAGAAAAATCCAGAGGAAAAAACTGCTTTCTGCACTTAAGGAAGTTGCTGATTAAAAGTATGATGGAGCGTATAAAAGTGCTGACGTTTCCCTGCGTTACAAATGTCAGCTGTCTGCAGAATTCCCGCTCCTCTGCACAGGAGTGTGTGGAGTAACCGCTACAGCGTGTGCACCGCTATAAACCGCAGGTGATGGTAAAAAGCCCAGCGAGTCTAAGTAGTTCCCTACTCTATGTAGACTGGGTATCATGGGAGCTCAACTGTTGGGATGTATCTATGGGAACAAGCCGTCGTCCCCTGGCCGATTAGAAGGGACCTTGCACAGCCATAATCACCAGGTAGTCAATCATTAGCTGATGAGATGGAGACCTAAGTGTTCAAATGCGCCCCGTCAGTGTGTGGGGTAAGATAACAGCATAGGCCCAAAGAAGTCCGTGATCAGAGAAAAATAATAATAAAAAAAAAAATTTGTAACCAAATACTCCTGGTGGGCAGGTGAGAACGTTAATGAGGCACCATGAGACCAGGTCGAAGCCGGGTTGCTGGTGACATCCTATAAGCCGGGCGAAAAACATGTTTGTCTTGTGAACTGTAATTATTCTGGAAACGCAGCTTCTAGATATGTGTACCTTATGTACTTTTGCTCAAAAGTGAAACGCCAAATGTATTCATACAAGTCAAAAGACCCTGATTCATTTTAATTAATGAATGCAATGTTTCCATTAGAACCAATACTACTAATGATACTACTAATAACAAGAAGAAGACGACGACGACGAACAACAACTATTACTACTAATGCACTGTCTGTGGTTGATTTCTGTGAAGTTCTAAGCTTTCCACCTTATTTTTATAATTTTGCTGAGCAATCCGCTTGTTAGAGGTCCGTCAGATAATTCAGAGCAAAAGTTCTACACAAGTAATTATAATAAATATAACTAAATGTAATAAATATAGCCACTGTGGTGTACTTTTTTGGAGCCATTTCGGTGACATTGTGAGCGTCTGTAAGTGCGTGCATTACCTTAGAAGATGATGCATAAAGTGTAATTCATTTACAAAGAGAATTCACGCCTGGGCCAATAATATCTTACTCAATAATATCTAATATCTCAATAATATGATTATTATCCGAATACTGGAATTTGAAGTGGAACAAAAAACCACCAAGTTTTGCATCATATTGTTAAACACTCCATAGTAGACAGGATATGAGGTCAGTTATATTAAAATGGGTTAGGTTCTTTATTTGAACTCTTCATAATAAGTAAGCTCTGTGCTCTCTTTTTTTTTTTGGCAACCGAACTGTATATACAAGTAACCTTGCATTGATGGGCTGCTTATAGTGGCATATAGTGCCCTTTTCCAACCAGTAGAGGGCAGTGGACACCAAATAACGGATCATAAACACACACCTGCAAGATAAGAAGCCAAAAGAAAGTATTTTTATGCAATAAAAAGTGATTTGTGTACTTATCCATTCACAGAGGGTTGCCTCTGTTGGTTCCGTGATGTCATAGTAGTACAATAGTATGGTGCATGAAAACGTGATGCATTTAGCAATACTCTTATGACATAAGAAGTTATAGAGTATTGTCTCAAATGTACAATTAACTACAGGCAGTGACCGCTTCGTTTATTTGTTTTCTGTATGCTATGAAATTAAATTGATTCGTTTATTCTTTGAACATAAAAGACCTCCAGTTTGAGACTGGGAGGAGATGAAAACCCAGCCTCAGGTGGTCACAAGCTAGTATACTCCTAATGCTGGTTCCAAGCCAACATAAATGAGAGGGCTGCATCAGGAAATGACAAACCTTTGGAAATAAGGGAGCAGCTAAAAGTACCTCTTTTTTTAATTTGGAAAAATGATTATGTTCCTAGCATTTTTTTTTTTCAAAAGACATGTTTATTTAATACTTTCAGTGCACAAGGTTTACACAGTTTCAGTTAAAGTGACTGGAAAGTTGCAGAATGTGTATATCCCATTAGACACAATAGCAAGAATAAGCCCAAATAATATAAGCACAGTGCACATCAAAACAACAAAATTCCATTTTCTTCCACCTTTCCTTGTGTATATGTATGTCTTTTTTCAATCTCAACATCAGTGGCAAGACATGAAATTATACATAATTGCTGTTGTTTATCGGATGTGATAATGGCACCTTTTAAACCCTATCCCTGCACAGCCAAAATTGCTTTGCAATTGCCCTTGCTTGACAACATTTGGAAAAAACTTGATGGCAAATATCTGTCATTGCCTGATAACACTAGCGAGAAACTGAGGTAGGGTGGCATCATGAAAACGTAGAAATTCAGGTATATTAAGGATCTACGTCCATATCAAATAAAATGTAAATGTACAAAAGTGCTTGTTTGGCTAAAAAGGATCAGTAGAGATAGCAGTTGATACAAAAACAGTTAAGTGCTGTAACTAAGAAAAATGTGTGCTTTTATTTTGTAAACCTGGCACATTAAGGAATCATAATAAAATGATAAATAAGTGAAGGCTTTTATTTTTGAAAATCTGAACAATTTCTGAGGATAACATTTCTTTTTTTTTTAAGTTAACTGGGAGTTTTAACAGCTGGGATAAGCTCCAGTAACGTATGAAAGACAGTCCTGTTCTTGTATTAATCACCAGGGTATGTCACATAGAAAGAGACGAAGAGGCAAAACTGTGTACTACAGATAGGAATACAAACTTTATTTTACTCTATCTAATAATATTACATTACTATTACATTAATGTAGCAAAAGGTTCAGCTAACTTTGCATAAAAATA
>NW_005187547.1:611334-677721 GCF_000239375.1 Pundamilia nyererei | reverse complement strand
TCCTTATGTATGGACATTGCTTGTGGTGTACCCCAAGGGTCAGTTTTGGGTCCAAAATTCTCCACCTTGTACATTAACGACATCTGTAAAGTGTCCAAAGTATTAAAAATGGTTCTCTTTGCTGACGACAAACATGTTTTGCTCTGGTGATGATCTGCAGAAAGGGGTGGGATTAAATAAGTGTTTACTTCTTCCCACTCACTCCCTTTCAACATGTAAATTAATCAGAACTTTTTTTATGTAATTTGTATAGTATTTTTTTCTTTCTTATTTTCTTTTCTAAATGTACTTGTATACTGTTCACATGTTGAAATAAATTACCAAATTACCCAAATTACCAATTACTTGAATCAGCATTTCAGCTTTTATTGTAGTGTTTTTTGACACTGGTATCAAAAGTACAGATATTCTTTACTTAGTTCTACTCAAATAAAGAACATCTGTACTTTTGCCACTTCTGTCTACTACTCAGCCACTGACAGCACTTCAGCATGTCTTAAATACTCTTGAAACTGAGGAAGAATCAAGAACAATGTAAACGTCCTCCTTTTATGAGATGGTTAGCATGAGGGTCTGTGCAGACCTCCTTTTGCTCTACAGGTCCATATTGCCCTGCCCATACAGATGGTGCACTAGGGCTCTCAAGAACCTAAATATCTGCTCTGGCTGGAGGTGTGGCTGAATCATTTGCCACCTGGGTTCAGTTACTACGCCTGTTTCCCATCTTCAAATTACCACTGTGGATTTGAGGACCAGTTCTTACCTCAATTTTGCTGTCATACCTGCTAGTTGTCATTTACCGCCTTGTGTTCCCATGGATAGATGGCAATGTCATGAATATATAGTACCTGCTAGTATTTTATATTTTATTATTATCATTATTAGTAGTAGTAGTTTTCAGTTTATCCAGCTATAATGTGTAGAAGTTAATTAATACCAGTGATAGTGCTATTGATCACTACTTTCTTATGGACAGCAATGGATGATGATCTAGTTTCTTCATGAGCAAAAGCTGTTTGGTGCAAGTTTCAGGTCTGTGGTGAAATTGCTTAACGAACAGGACTTCTCTACGTGCCTGAGAAAATAACCTTGAAGGCAAACTAGCCAAATTTAAATATTTAAAGATACATATTCTGATTCCCAGAACTTCTTCATTATGCTCAGTGTCCCATACATATTTATATATACACTCAGGGTAAGAATACAGTGTACCCATTGTCGATTCTAAGATTTTACATATCTGGAATCATAAAAAGATCATCTGTCCTTTAGCAGGGTCTAAAATTGCATAATAACAATACATAACAACGGCATCATTTATTTAACAAAAACTAAGCTAAAATGCAAAATTATTGCATGAAAAACTGAGGTGCTTAGTTTTTCACACGCTGTTTTAGCATTTTGACTTAGATTTTTTAAATAAATAATGACACATTGTAAAATGTCATGTACTCTCGTGATCTATTTCCTCATTTAAATGAATTGAATAATTTTAAAACATGCTAAGCTTTGATAAAACTATGATATATGATGCCTTGGAAATGAGGTCAGATGCACTGAACACTAATGAAACCTTTATTTTAAAACAACAACATTTGGGAATCTTTAACAAATGCAGAATGTAGAATGTTACATTAGTGCTTCCCATCATTAGTACACATCGATTAGCAAACCGTAAGTAACTAAGTAAAGTCTAATTAACAATGAAATTGCAGTGAATTAATCATCTTTTCATTCTGAATGACAAATCAACCCTTACAGTGTCATTTAATAACCAGGAAGTTAAACTTTTGATTTCTTTTGAGAGATCGTGCTTTTTAATCATCAATTGTACCCAAATGTTTGTCTTGGTGGATAAGGAATATTATGTTTCTGTGGACTGCCTCTGAAACCATTTGTCTAACGCACTTGTTACAGTAATGAACACCACAGAGTCTGGGTCACGCTGACCAATCTTGAAAGAGCTCAATTATCGGTGCTTTTCACAACATGTGGGCTGTGTTTATGTTTTTCAGTTTAGTGGTTATCTGTTTAGTCAGAATAAATCACTTGAATACAGACATGCCTGGAGGGTAGATGGCTAAAATGTCTCTTTTGGAATACCGAAGACAACGTTATGAGGGATCAATAAACCTTCTGGTTTTTGTACACAAAATTGTTCGAGTGGAACCCTGACATTTGTGCTCCTAATGATCATACCAGATTACATCATTTTTATTTAATATTAAAGTAATAGCTTCACTGATCAGCAGTTACTTAAAAAAATTATTTAGGTGCTAACTTCTATAAAGCCATCACAGTGCCAGAAAGAAAGGAAAAGAAAGTATTATCGTTATTGTTGTTGCTGTTGGTTAAAAGAGAAAACAATGAGGTATATTTAAATTGAATTAATTATACTTTATTTGACAGTACAAAACAAAATTATACAGTTGTAAACACCACAAGGCACAGTACAGCAGCACAGGCATACAATTTGGGACATAGTGTTGTTACATGTACCATAAGGAGTGATAACAAGTCATTATTGACCTGTTTGGGAAGGATTACTTGTTTTCTGATTAAACAGAAAGAGTTTGCAAGAGGAAGAAAATGTATGTAAATCTTATATGAATATATGTGCGTTTGTGTGTTTGCAGTTATTTAATATCATACAGTACAATACAAGGCTCTCTACATTACATTTACTTACACAGATATACCAGTTTGTTACATTACACACTATTTATTTGCAGTTCAATAAAAAGCAGCTTTCAAACAGTCTTGAAATACTGGTTAAGACTGTGTAAACTGTGAAATTAAAGCTTTATGCTTTCTGGAGGAAATGTGACAGTCATTGTCACCAAATCACAACCTGAAACTTTTGAGGAAGGGGTGGGGACACGATTTGTTACAATGTGTAAAGAGTTAATGATCTTCTAAGATGAGCTGTGTACAGTTTAAAAGAAAGTACGTCCCTTGGCAAAATATTCTCATTAGATGACGAGATATCTGAATTTTGTTTTTTAACTCACTGTGCTCTTTGGTCGATTAAATCAGCAGCGTGGCTAATGCTTTTTTTTTTTGTCTATCGGTACGTTCTTTTAAACTTTAGAATTGGTGTTGAGCTCATGTGACTCCAGGGCAGCTGTAATAAATGACAGTTTTATCTTCAGCGTATTTTGTGATTTTTAACCTAAAGAATTACGTTGTGATGCGAAGTGAATGAGCTCAGAGTAAAAGCTCCTTTTTACTCTCATGTCATTTTAGTTTAATGAAATATTGGAATTGGAAATAAAGTAAAAACCTGGTGAAATATGCTCTGCAGGAATCCTAACTTCATAACAGTCTTTTAACAGAAACAGCAAACAGATATATAGCGACATTAACATAATATGGACTGGGATTCAGTAAAACTTTGAGCGCTCAGCATTTCAATTATTTCTGAGCGCTGAATATTTGAAGATTTTTCACCCAGAACAATAACAACAATAAAAACATAAAGGTAATGAAAATAAAGGCCACATGCTGTTTGAACTTTATCAGCTAACTGAAAATGAAACAAACCAACATAAATAAAACGTGACATTGTTTGTGTGTAGCACCTCAACATCTTCCACAGTTGTCATGTTGACAAATGTCCATGGGCATCTAAACATACAGCATTCATTTTCTTGGAGCTTTCATTGGTCGTTATTGGGAATGGCTAATGCAAAAATATCCAAGAACATTTCTCACACTGCTACTTCGCAAGCTGCATTCAGGGACCTTTGCATTTATGGAAAAGAACAGGCTGAACACCACATGAACTGTTTAACTGAATCCCATTCACTAGCAGTAATTAAATGGTGGAGATGTCCAATGCACAGCTTCACACAAAATTAAAGAACACTACAATTTCATTGTGTGTGTGTGTGTGTGTGTGTGTTTTTTTTTCTTGGCACTTTTAAACTTCCCACCACCATTATCATTGTTTTTAAATAAACTGCTCTCCTCTTCTTTGTTCCTTGGACATTTACTGTGCATGCATTCACTCAGTGTCCATGCTGTCATCCTCTCTCTTTTTCTCTCTCGCACTCTCTCTCTTTCTTTCTTTCCCACTCTCTCTGTAGCCCTCAGACCACCAACCAGTGATGCAACTGTGGGGGGAAAGTGCAATGCGTCAAAGAAATAAATTACAGCACTGTGCTCCCATACAAATTACCATAAAGTATGATTGAATTAACTCTTACAGTGAACTGCCGGACCTCCCCGTTGTCTACCAGATGATGCTCTGTCTCTGGGGTGATGGCATAAGCCAATCTCTGTTCAAGGGAAAAGAGTAATTAACTCTTGTCATACACTCCACTTAATTAATCAAGAAAGAGCTCCATCATGACAAAGGCAGCTAAAGATGGAAGATTAGTATGGATAAGAATCATCTGAAAAGATTTTGGAGCTTATAGACTTACGTCGCAAAACTTTCCAGGCAGTGTGCACAGTTTGTAGATGGCATAGAGAGGCACCATGGTCATTGAGGACATGGCCAGACACCACCCAAGCATGTTAGCCCATGCAGGAAACATGTAGGAGCCATAGTTTGGGGGGTTAAATGTGGCAAAGCTCACCACAACCATGAACTATGGGAAAGAGATTTATGAACACACATGACCTGAAAAACCACTGATTAAAAGGAGGTAAGATTATTGCAAGACAACACTTGTGGCTGATGTTAAAATGGAAAGCATAGTAAGAAATGAACTCAATGATTCATTCTCATGATGAGTGAATGACATGCCTTAGCCACCCCAGGAAAGATGAGAGACTAGGGAATAATAATATCCAGTAAAGTTGTTTCCTTTGTGTACGTATTTGGAAGAAGATGCTGTAGTAACAGTGTTTTGCTGCTGACATATAGTTGTGTGAGTGTACTGCAAGACATAAGCAGAGGATATGAACAATCTGATTTATACTCAGTGTGAATGTGAATCAAAAGCTAAGCAGTGAGATAATGATAGGGTTAATGTATGGGGGTTGAAAAGCTACTTTATTCATTCAGCAGGTCTGTTGATTTTTTTAAATGCAAAATTAAACATGCTTTTTTATTTCTTGTATTGAGGTCACATTTTGTCTGTGGAAAACGAAATTCTCTGTTTAAAAGTCAAACTTTGTTTGGTTATCATGATAAAAAAAAAAACACTGATGAGAGGAGAATCAGATCAAACTACAGTCTAAGTTTTATGCATCTTTTGATTTCACATTTTTTAACTTTCACTTGCTGGGGTTTGTATGACTCACCAGGAGGAAGCAGGGACTGACAAACTTCCAGCATAGCCTCCAGTACCTGCCTGGTCGGTGGCCAATCATCTCCTCAATGTCATCGCTGAAACGGTCCACTCCTAAAACACACAGAAATACTCAATATTACCATGACATGGTTAAAGAAAAGCAGAGTTACAGTACTGAATATTAGCTTGGAGCATAAGAAGAACAATCTCTCTGTCTTTCTCTCTGCACAATTCCAAGAGAAATTTTGGTATGAGCATTATCAACGCAGGGTGTGTGTTCATGCTCCATGTGTATACATTTAAATTGAAAGTTAAGTCTAATACAAAAAACCTCTAATACCAGAGGTTAAAAATACAGCATACCATTAAACTATTTGCATTAACCAACGTCATTCTGCAAAGCTAACCATTATGAGCTGCTGCACCATTTTTCACCTTTGTCATGATTTTGCTTCTCTTATTCCTTGGCTGTATTTTGCCTTTTTGCCTTCCTGTCCTGAAGGCATCTCTCACCGCAGAGGAATAGATCCGGAACGACTGCCAGGTATTCCGCACTGCTAGATGTACTTATGCAGTGGAGTGCAGATCAAAAGACCACAGTGGCCGGGGTCAAGCATTTCTGTCAGCAGTCAAGAGTATTGGGGGGAAAAGAGCCAGAAAAAGGCCCCCTAAAGCCTTAGGCTTGATTTATCTGACTTGCCAAGGTCAGGACCCACCAAAGTGGGGCAATATGTTGACCTCATTGCCTGGGGCCTGCTTAGTATTTAGTCCTTTATGCACCTCTTCATAGTCATACTTATTAGACATTAGACAAGAAACTCAGTCTCTGACCTTTAAATTGTTTTTCTGTCTGCTGGTGTTTCCGAATAGGGTCTAGAATTTCCACTCAATTATTTATTTAATTTTTTTTAATTTGCTTGTTTTTCTTTTAAGCTGTTATTGCTGTCGGTGAAAATCCATGAAAAAAAATCAAACACACATAGACTTACCCCTTCCTTCTGGGGGGGGGGGGGGGACCCAGATGGCTATCATTACTGCAATTATCTACAGAACCACAAGAGGTCACTAAAGAGCACACAGGGGTCTAATATTTGTCTTCATGAGCTCCTACCAAAACTAGAGGTGTCTTTCTATACAGTGCCTCTTACCCTGTAAATATAATAATTTTTTTATTTTCTTCCTCTGTCTGATGTCATTCACAAATAATTTAATTTGTTATTGACAAAAATTATGTTAAATGGAGTATCATAAGAATCTGGTCACATGGAGAGAGTTTGACTTGCACACAAGAGCCTGCGATCTAGATATGAGGCAGCTGATTCCTGCCGGTTCCCAAGATACAATTTTCTTTATATAGTTCTTCATCACTGCTGACTGAGCACAAAGATTCACACGGGCAATGGTTGGAATTCATCTTCATCTTGCAAGCCCCACAGGTACTGCATATGCTTGTGACTTGGGTAGAGATTTGGTCAGAGAGTGAAGTGAAGTGGCCAGTAGGAATGGCAGCAATATTCTTACATCTAATAGAAATATGTTGCATCGAGGCACAGATGACTTATGCGAAAAGAGTTCTCATCAAACCCTTAATAAAGCATCAGCTTTGTTGGCCATGAAAAAAAATCATCCCCCTGCCTCTTTTCTTTAGTCCATCTTTCTCACCATAGAACCACGCTATACCGATGGCTTCAATAAGCACTCCAAACAGAATCGATGTTCCTGCTGCAAAGTGGTCCAGCAGAGTAAACACATACATCCCTCCCTGGAGAGGAAGAGGAGAGAAAGAAAATAATGCCTGTAAGTTTTCTACTGTTACCTTGTTTTTAGACAGTTTTGCAGATATTATGTCTGTACGTATGCAAACACTAGAGTTTAACCACAGCGCAAGGATAAATTCTAACTAGCACACTAACATGATGTGCATGCCATTAAACACAGACTCCTCAATAAGAGACTTACATTTGTAACACAGAAGAGGGAGATGAGAAAAGTGGAAACAACAATAAAGAGGGTGAACAGCTCTCTGTGCTTGTGGAGGAATTTGAATTCATCAATTAGTCCCGTGATCACTGATTCCATGCCACCCATCTACAACAAAAAACACAGCAGTTAGAAAGAAAGAAAAAGTCAGACCTGAGCTGTTAAGTCACTGAAGAGGCCCGTCGATGCTTGGATAGTTACTGCTCCTAGACTATATATTTGAGAGTAATGAAAAACAGTAATTTGGCACAGAAAAGGTATGCTATTTTGCTGACCAAAGGGATGTAACTGTGAGTGTCTGTGTGGATACTCACTGCACTGTCAATGCCCAGAGTCAACAGCATGATGAAGAAGATAACTGCCCAAATTGATGACCCGGGTAGTGTTGCAATGGCTTCGGGGTAAATGACAAACACTAATCCAGCGCCTAAAAGAGCACAAAAACCATGAAAAAAAGAGCAAAGGTGAACGGCAGCGCAAAACAAAATGTAGTGCTCAAACTCTTTCCCCTTCTAGCAAATATAAAATAAAAGTAAAAGAGGAGGTAGAACAAAAATGGATGTTGTGGATTAGCCAAAATCAACAGCCTCATAGCCTTCCCGTCAGTTTTATGACATTTTAAACTCAAAATTAAACAGTCTACAAAGCTTTGCATAATCAACAATAAACAATCATACCGTCTCTTGCAACTTTGTCTAGAGCCACGTTGTGCTTTTGGGACATGTACCCAAGGAAGGAGAAAACCACAAAGCCAGAGAAGAAACTTGTTAAAGAGTTGATGGAGCTGGTAATGATGGCGTCCCTGGATCAATAAAAGAAGGCAGAAACACGATAGTCCATAATAAGAATGTAAAACACTTTGTCAATATATCATCAGCCAGCACACAGTCAATATCTACATAACTGACCAGACCAGCTGTGAGTCAGGGATGCACTTAAAAAACAATTATGTACAGGCTTGACATCAGCTTAGGAAACCTTTGACTGATCTAGATCTAGATAGATTGCTCTGTCAGATTTTCAGTATCTTGCATCATGTGACAAACTAGTGAGTTGTTCTTTTCATTAAAAAACAAAAGAACAAAACAGCAATAACCTTTTTAAGGTTGAATGGTACGTTAAAAGCGAGTTTATGCTTTTATGGAATCCTCGAAGTGTTAGTTATCAGAAGCATTTTTTTAAAGGGCAAAAAGGGGGAGATAAAAGCCACCTGTGGGTCGCAGATGATTTTCAAAGAGTGCAACAGTTTTGATTGGTGTAACATCTAAAGTAGTCTGCTGCGCAGCTTGGTGTCAAAGACATAGAGGGTTTCAAGGAGCTTCAAAGGTTATTGTAATTCACCTGCTTATGTTGCATGTGTGCTTGCAGAATCAGCTTCCCCACCTCTGTGTGCCTCCGTGAATTCCCACCTGCCTCTCCCCGTGTATCCGTACCTGTAACAGTTGTTGCTGAATTTGTTGTAGCTGGAAAAGGCAATTAGCACACCAAACCCCACTCCCAGCGAGAAACAGATCTGCGTTGCTGCCTCAATCCAGACCTGGGGAGAGAAAGAACAAGCGCACTTGTGTGAAGCGGCAAACAAAAGGCACAGGAGAGGAAAAAAGCCATTATTAGAGATAATTGCAGGAAACTCATTCAACAGCAGCAGATGAAAGACGCTTGTGAATACGGGGGGTAATTTTGCAAATTACTGCTCCATGCATCTATCTAATCTAATTCTCCAATTGCTCCCGTGCATCTCTCAATCTCTGTCCTTGCTTTCGCTATCATAAATGAATCCTTTAGTCACGCATGTGGATTTATTGGGACCCTCAACACCTAGTGTTAAGCTAAATTAGATATTTATATTGTGATAGGAAGTTTCATGGATAAGAAAAATATTTGAAATGAGTGACGCAAGTAGTTTTCTCAAATTTCTTTATTGCCTCCAGGGAAGGTAGCAATTAAAACAATGCTGTGTTTACTTGCACTGAAATAATTCCACATTCAGGCTTTTGGCACAATAAAATTAAAGGGTTAATTTAACAGTAGACATAGAGGATAGCAATAGTAGAGCCCAATGCTCTTGTTATGCTTCTTGTTTGTTAAGCAAATAAAACTTCATTATGCTTTTTTTCTGTTATCGCTGTTTCAGGTTCTCTTAATCTGTGGACTTGAGCTCAGAATTTTATGTGTCAACATTTTATGTGTGTGAGCAGGTCTGTTGTCTAAATCACTCTTTGTGGAACCATAATTAAACTAAACTAGACTAAAATAAAATAAACTAAGATAAAACACAGATTTAGACTTTCTTTTATTGATGGCCACTTCCATCTTTTATTTACAGCCTGTATTTTCTACCATTTTTTTCTGAGTTGTTGTTTTGTTTTTTTCTGTTTTGGTTATTTATCTCAGAAAATCCATAACTATGCCAACAAATCTACAGCTATAAAATACTTTCTTGGATTATGTTATATCACATTTTGGGTTGATACGAATATCATTCATCAAGATCTAGGACTTTAAATGCTAAATTTATCAGCGTTAGTTGTTGCAGTATGTGTTGGTTTTGACTTATACACTGGCTTTGCATTGGATGTCAAGCAACAGGTACAAGTTACAATTCCCTGCCATGAGAACTCCTGTTAAGCACAGTAGTATGATATGTTAAAAAAATTGTTGTAGTTGTGCATTCTTCATTTTTTAGTATTGGAGTCTCTTTACATGCAAGTGTAAAAATTAAATACCGGAAATACAAGTGAAAATGTAATTAAAGCCACAGTATTTCCCCTCATACTATATCTTCTTCTTGTGGAACACTGTCACTCTCACTTCACTTGTGTCTCCTCTTTCTTCTTTTGGCGCTCACCTTGGCGTCACAGAGTCTTAGGAAGTCGACGGAGAGGTAGGCCTTAATGCCATCAATGGCTCCA
Organism: Pundamilia nyererei; assembly: GCF_000239375.1. Lineage (NCBI taxonomy): Eukaryota > Metazoa > Chordata > Actinopteri > Cichliformes > Cichlidae > Pundamilia > Pundamilia nyererei. The sequence continues at coordinate 667,586 of NW_005187547.1, read as the reverse complement.
GGCAGGGTGACTCCGCGGAGCAGCAGCACAGTTAAGACCACATAGGGCATGGTGGCTGTGATCCACACAACCTGAAAGAGTCACACAAGGTACACACACACACACACACTCACATGATACACACAAGAAAAAGATACATGCATGCAGAACAATCATGCATTTAAAGATGGTGCTGCATTTGACTGCTATGCTGTTAAAGTCACTGTGCACCATGACTCACTTAGATTTTTAGTTTTGCAAATATAACAGTAATTAATGTCTGCTATCTTATATGTTACCTTGCCAGAAGTCTTGACTCCCTTCCAGAGACTGAAGTAGAGCAGAACAATAACCACAGCTAGACAGGAAGTCAGCTGCCAACGTGGACGACCCAGGTTATCAATGCCGTTACTGTCCTGGATATGGAGTACTGCCCTTCTGAGAAAGGAGAACATTCAAGCAAGAGGCATGGTGACTCCTAAATCACCATTTAGTGTACACTGACTGTCTTGTATGTATGAGCGCATTCAAATTTAGAAAGACTTCACTTAACAGAGGTGTGAAGAGACAGGATGAGCTCAAGAATACTGGCCTAAAAAGCTGTCACCAGAATTTCATGTCACACATTGTTGACACCAATCCATCGTCTGCACTGGGCTTAACATTGTAGCTAATTTCTGAGTTTTTTAGTCACCATAGTTACTGCACTAAATCCAAAGGGTTCCCTTTTTTTCTGACGAGAGCTTAGCGTCTTAAAAAAAAGAATAAAAAGAACATATGCAACAGAAGGTAAAGCAACACCTCTGTTGACTTCTCTCCAGACATTTAAAAAGAAAAAAAAATAACCTATTTTATTATTTCTGTCATGAAAATGTATCAACACCAATTAAATATATGTTTAAATATGTTCCATATGAACTACAGGACGTAAAATACCATTACTAAAACACACACATCTAAAGTACATACAGTACTGTATGTACTGAGTAGGATATTCAGGGTTCACTGATTCCAGATGTAATCATAATAACTGCTGCAATCAAGATAAAAATGACTAAAGTTCATTATAATATTATTATTCATATCAGAAACTGAAGTATAAACTAGGCTCCAGATACCCTTCATAAGATTGGCTTTACATCCAGTCCCTGTTTCTGAAAGATGATACTTGAGCTTCACCTAAAGGGAGATTTGAGACCTCAGGCTGTCTGACCAGATGCTGCACCAAGTGTCGCTACATCTGTTGCAAGTGCTGAAAATAATGCATTATAATGAATTACATTATCACAAATGGCAGCTAAGATGGGAAAACTGCCTAAAGGTGACAACGTTCAAAGTCTACTTTATTCTAGATAGTTACCAAGCATGTGTCATGTTAAAGACTAAATTCAGTGGACATTGTTTTTGCCTTGATTCATAAATTTAGAGGCAGCCTAACAGATGAGACTAAATAAGATCAGCCAATTTTCAGCTGATATAGTCAAATTGTCTGCAGGTGGTTGTGCATAAATAGCCCACTGCCATTTTATCTAACGTGGATGAAATACTGCATCTGTCACAGCAGAACAACCCCTTTCACTTGCTGAAATAGGAGACACCTGGTCAGCTTCATAAAGGAAGGCAATATTGGCTAGATGCAGCCAAACTGTGCATTTCTGATTCTCTGTTATAATATATCTCAGCTATTTAGGCTGCAAAGGCATTCCATTACTGCACTGCAACCAAACACATCATACCTCATGCAGTAGACATGTGCAGGACTATCTAAGCAACCTTTTTTACTCCTTACAAATAGTGTGCTAAAGCTGAAGATCAGGCCAACTTACTCAAAATACTCCTGAGCCGGGGTGGCTTTGTAAATGTCACTGACTGAGCCGTTGTCAGCCCAGTCGGAGCAGTTTGGACTGTTCCATGTGTTGTTGCAATGAACCCACGGTAGCTCGCCAGTGAAAGAGGAGAAGAGGTAGAACATTGCCCATGAGATGATGACGTTATAGTAGAAACCAACATAGAGGGAGATGAGGATCACTGTAAAGCCTACGCCTGTTGAGGGAAACATAAGTTATGAATATCATAGACACTAAGGATACAATACTGAAGAATATCTTACTGTCTTTCTTGCGACCAGACATAACATATTGTTAGTGCACACCATAAAGCACACTGTGAGTATACAGTAGCCAGAGTAGCCAGTGCTACATGCCTGCAGTCTCACAAAAAAAGAAACAACCTTCAAACGCTGCCTCTTTATGCCTTAATTATCAATCCATCTACCCTTTCTGTAAATCAGAAACAATGTCCACTCTTCTAAGGCTGTATTTAAATGTTAACCTTTGCTAGGAAGCATAACTGCAACTGTGCCTTATTGATTTCTTTGTAATGTGGATGTGATATTTGTCCAGGGAGCCATGTCTCTTATTAGCGCCACATGCGGCCGTGCTATCTCTCAATCTCCCTTCACCAACCCTTTCCAAAGTCCTTTTTTCTTCAAATGGATTGATCCTGGGAGGAAACCAGCTTTTTGATCAGAATAATTACTGTCAATACGGGCATGTGTACGTGTATTTGAATAATTACTGTTATCCCCCTGCTGAGAGACAGAGAGAGAGTGAAGCGTGTGATTAGAACGTCAACGTACTCTGTGTGGTCCCTGACAGACGGCACATGCTCCAAGGAACACACATAGACGAAAAACACGAAGCAACACGTACACACTGCGGGCCACCTTCAGACCAACAAGGGCACGATGCCACACAAGACAGCCTTATGGTTTCTCACTGTGGAGCAACAGATGGTCTGCTGTTATCAGAGGTAACTTCTTCTAAAAAATCAAAGGGAATTCAGAGAAAGCGACGGATGAATGCACACAAATTAAAGCTTGTTTAAAAAGCGTAAAAAACAGAGCCAAGTAAAGTGTATCATTATATTTTCAACTCATGACTTTGCTTAGAAACGTGAGTCGGACTTCATGTTTGTTTCTCCATTAGTGTATGTTTGGATGGCATTTCTCCTGAACTGCGCTTTGCTTAACGGTGTGTTGAAAAGTACCCAGAACAAGCATCAGCCAGTGTTACCTGCCACTGGGTGACACAAAAGGATGCGGACAATCAGAATAAAAGTCTAAAAGCCCAATTTTCATTTGCTTTCCATGTGAGTGCCAGCAGAACCTGATGTTCCGGGAGGGATAAACAATGCCTGTCGCTGCTCAGCTCAGAGACAAGCAGACAAAAGAGACTGGCATGTGGACAGGCAGGCATGTGGGCAGGCAAGCAGACAGAAAGACACGTAGGGATTAAAGGGAGAATGTTAGCAGACAGACAGCCATGTAGGCAGATGGACATACAGAAAAATGTAACTCGTCCCATGATACATTTATTATATTCCTAAGAGGGTGTGCGTATATCCTCGAGTGTTTGCATATGTGAGTAAGGGTCTGTCACATTTGATTTTACCTTCATACATTTTACTTTCCTACCTTTAAATATGGGGCATATCTTCCAGACTCCTGCTGCCCCCTCTCTGTTATACTGACCCAGAGCCAGCTCCATGTAGAAGAGTGGCATGCCTGCTATCACCATGAAAAACAGGTACGGCACCAGAAATGCACCTACACACACACACACACACACACACACACACACACACACACACACACACACACACACACACACACACACAATTTTAAAAATAAATACATTTATTTACTTATGTCTTGCAGATATGGTCACACCTGTAAATTCAAAGAACAGCATCAGTTTAGTGCCAGTTTACAGGATCATATGCAGTGTCAACGCAGATTATGAAAATGTAGTATTTAGTATTTTTACATTTTTCTTTCTATGTCAAACTGCCACTGTACGATAGACAGCCCACTCCAATAATTGACTATTCTAATAAAATGAAAACACAATTTTCAAAAGAGGGGGCTCGTATATAAAAGTGTAGTTTGTCTTTGAAGATAAAGTTTATGCCTCTGACAGAACTTTTGTCATATTTCCTTACATACATATTAGACTTAGCGACGTGAAAGGCTGTGTGTTAGCCTTGACCATAGCTGCAGCATCATTTACAGCTCTTAAACATAATGAGAGCTCTATGTTAAACAGCCATAATTAGTGACACTGATTGTTAGAGCTAATCTATTCAGAACAGCTGTGGTGGTTTTTCCCCTATTTTGATCTCTGTAAAGGGTTGAAATAAGACGAAAACAACGGCCATCATACACACAGATCTGAAGCACACACAAACATGTGCATGTAGTACATGCATGCATAAAGTACTCTAGCCTGTAACTAATTCCTCCTTTTCTCTGCCTTCTTCTCTCTCTGTTTCATTATTTTTCTTATTTGCCTTTGCTCAACACAGTCACCATGTTTATGCCCTCCTACCCCTCTCAATGTGGCAGACTAATCCCCTGGACTGGGTCAAAAGAAAGAAAGAAAGAAAGAAAGAAAGAAAGAAAGAAAGAAAGAAAGAAAGAAAGAAAGAAAGAAAGAAAAACACAGTTTCCTCACATCAGTCTCTTCATCAATCTCACCTCCTCCATTTTTGTAGCAGAGATAAGGGAACCTCCAGACATTTGCCAGGTCCACAGCAAATCCAATCACGGACAGGAGGAAGTCAATTTTCTTTCCCCAGGTCTCCCTCTCTTCCTCCCCACTGGGGTTAGTCTGAGTCGGAGTTGGAGTCACTAAGGTGGTCGATGTGAACTGAACCCCATTCTGTTCCTTTACAAGTATCAGCTCCACCTGAAGGGTCACCAAGTTTAAAATCAATCATGCATAATGCAGAATGGAATATTACAAACACATTCACCTTAAGAAATGTTATTCATGGTGATGTATTAAAAATGTACTGTAAAATACTATTATTTGTACTATTTTTTTACCATTTTTGTCATTCTTTAAAAAAAGCATCATATTTGTATAATGCTGATCTTTAGCACTTTATAGTTTAGTACAATATAATGAGTCACACAGATGAGAGAGCAAATGCAGTCATTTCATAAATTGAGACCTTTGCACAGTAACAGCCTTGTGTGTCTTAGATCTGTACCGACCTCTTTTGGACCCATCGTGTTGGAGGTGGGTTTTTCTGGGGCTACAACTGAGGACATCACGGTGCAAAATGGTAATAGTTGAAATCTCGGTAGGTAAAGCTGACAAGTCTTGAGCATAAAATGAGACAGAAAAAAAGGAGTTGTTTTTTTTTAATTCCGTTTGTGAAGAATAAGGTTTTTGATTCAAGTATAAAAATCATCAAAAGGATCACTGGGATGAAAATTAAGGATTAAGAACAATATACTGAGATGCTTTTAAACACTGAAACTGTAGCAAAGATATACATATTTTTAAAAAAAAATTAAATGTGGCATAAGAAAGAGAAAGAGAAAACACAACTGAGAGTCATTTGATTCAGACTGAGGGTAACAAGAAGGGATGGGGGAGCATGTCTACAAGGTCATCACAGCATGCTCGTTTTATTTCACAAGTGCTGATAACCGTTTTACTTGCAGAATGGCCTAGTGTGTTGATGATGCACACTATCTACCAACATGTTGTACTCCAGATTTAATTTTTGTTAAAAATTATGTCACAAAAATACTTTTTATGTGAAAGTGTATGTTTTTTTGTTTTTGTTTTTCTCTAAATCTTTTCAAAAGGATCACATCAAATTATTGTAATTAAATTGCAATTAATTAATTTTTCTTTTTTACTAACAACACAGGATATAATGGATATATAATGCTATTAATACAGGGAAATACAGAGTTACAAAGCACAAAACATTTTAAACTACAAAATGATATTCTTACCTTTTAGAAATAATAGCTGAACCCCGATGTCAGTTTGGATTCAATTCCAGTGCTGATGTTCTCTAGTGTGCTGTAAACTGATGCTGATCATATTTACGCAGACCTTCCTTGATAAGTTAGACTCAAAGCAAGAGATGTTAAGCACAAACAGAAGGGGGGAAAAAGATGATAATTAAGAGAGAAAAAGATGAGGAACTGGCAATCTATGAGTTATAGAAAGCCCTCCCACCCTCCTTGGCTCCACTGACAGACACACAGAGCCCCGAGCACCCTGTGGGTTTGTATGGAGATCTGTCTGCGGGACCACTCTTGAAATATGAGAAACAATCAACAACACCCCCCCATCACCGTCACTCTCCTCCCTCCCTCCTCGATCAAGCTTCATGTCTTCCTCCTCCTCTCTCACCCATCATATATCCATGTAAGTGTGAGGGGATAAAAAGCAAATACAATATTGCAACACTTATTCCCAGATGCATGCAGTTTCAGCATCGTTATCATCCTCTTGATTCAGATACATTATAGCTGTATAACATAAGCACCTAATCTTTTCTGGCCCACGGATAAGACAGCAGTGAGAGCTTAAAGCTTAAAGATTTATAAAATAAAGTGCAATCAAATTTTTAAAAAACATAAATAAATTTAAATAATAATTTTATTAATTACATTGAAAAGCCTTAATTTTGCATCTAACCTACAGCTGTATTGGTAAATGGACTGATTCTTATATAGCGCTTTCCTACTCTCCCAGAGAACTCAAAGCACTTTATACGACATGCCACATTCACCATTTCACACTTTCTTTTATTCTTTCTATCCACTATTCACACCTTCATACTCCAATGGATGCATAGTTAGTATCTTGCCCAAGGATATTTGGCATGCAGACTGAAAGAAACAGGGATCAAACCACCAACCTTCCAATCAGTAGATGACCTGCTCTACCTCCTGAGCTACAGCCACCCTTTATATAAGGTAGAGTGGTTGTGGTTAAAGCTGTTCATAGACTTTCTTGGTTTTATGTTCAGGGAACTCACCTTTAACAGCAATACAGTTGGCAGCAATTCATTGCAATCTCAATACCCAAAGTAATAAGGTGATAGAGGAAAGACGGTGGTAGAAAAAAGAGAAAACCATACAGCTCCTTCAACCTCCAAAATAAAACTATTCAGTAAATTAATTTGCAGTGGGTCTGAGGCATTATCACCAATATATGATTTGAATAAGCTGCCATAACAATAACAATTTTAATATATAATTAGAAAAAATGTATTTTAATTTGTCTTAAAAAATGTCTAAAAAACCAAAATAAATACGTAAAAGGGTTGGCTTGGCCGAATCAGCATGAACACAGAATACCATTATGCAACAAACTGCAATGATTCAGTCTCTCAAAATAAAATCTCTAACTTGGTTTCACCTGAGATTCAAACTAGCTTATAACAATACCTGTCTCCTGGAGCAGCTAGCATTAGCGAAAACCCTCAAAAGAAATGAAACACTGTGAGCAGCAGCAAGAAAAGACAACCGTATCTAATAATATGCATCGAACCCTATCCCACTTGAAATCAGTGTCAGTCGCACAAAGAACAACACACACACAAACAAAATACTAATTGAACTAAATGAAACTTTGCTTTGGGGTTTAATAGTAAGAAGCAGAGCTAGAAGTAAGGTGTTCTGGGAGGTTTTAATAATTTTGCCTCTTATGTGTAAAACCCAAGGTTAACATCAAAGGTCTTTCTTAGTTGATACCCCCCTTTCTACCTTTAAAACGATCTCAGTGACCAAGTGACACACCGTGTCCAAGCAAAAATGTCATTACCTGTAATGTTCAGCAGGCAAAACAGAATCAGCACTGACACTTAGACCCCTTCCATTTCAGATTTAACCACAGCAGGACCAGGGCATTGAATAACCCAATCAGCCTGCTCCCCTTGGACGGACGTATAACTCATGTTTAGAATGGCAACTTGTTGTTTGCAAGCCAATCGTGGTGATCAATTGTCCACCAACCCCAGCTCAACTGACACAATACACAACGCACACACCTTTAAAGTGCAATCATCCTTCAAGCCTCGTATCAGAAGTTGTTGGGTCGATGTAAGCCGTGGTGGAATTATGAGGTTTCCGACAGAGCTTGGACAACGATGAGTTGAACATAATCGAGTGTCTTGTTTTCATAAATGCAACAGCTGAGACCCAGAGGAGAAGGGTCACGAGGAGGAGGAGGGGAGCAAGCAGGAGCAGAAGATAGGCGAGGGTGAGGAAAGAATGGCAGAGGAGGAAGTGAAAGGCAATGCAAAAGGAAAAGAAAATGAGAAAAATGTTAAAATGAGAAGAAGTACAGTACAGTACCAGCCGGTAACTACTACAACCTGAAACTTTCCTTTTCGTTCTAATGAGTTTTCTCCTTTGAATAAGCAGTTACATCTAGATGATGATTTGAGAGGGTTAGTAGATGCACAAGCCCGTTTTCTCCTTGTGAGCGCCGTCTGCTTGATCATGAAAGGAGGGAAAAAAGAAACACAGGAGAAGGAATGAGGACAAATTCTTAACCCATTGAGTCATGAGCATAAGCACTCATTTCAGACAATAAGAACATTCCTCCCCTCCACAGACTAACCTATTTAACCTCCTGAGCATCACAGGGGGGGCTCCTGAAAGTCTAATTCAATAACAAATTATTTTTGAAACAGTTTTTTTTTTTTTTTACTTACTTGTGTTCTCTAATTGGGAAAATGCCATTAGCACTTTTCAGTTACATACAAAGTCTCTGGTAACCAGAAAGTAACAATAAGTCTTACATACAGTTATTGAGCAATTGGTTTCAACTGACTGAAGAGTCTTCAGCCATGGTAATTGCTCAGGGAGTACATACACACTGAGGTTTTGTACCAAATGTTTATGCAAGCATGGTAGCGTATTGTTGCTGGATGTTTTACAGAATGGCAGAGAGAATTGCCTAGTTTTGCTACACACTAGAGGTCACACTATAGAGGCCCCTAAGTAACAAGAGTGCATGGAAAATAAATTCATTGAATTACACACTTCTGGAACGAAAGGAAAAGTCAAGGGATGACCAGTATTGTTAGCATCCATCCCCTGTGAACTCTGAATGTCTGTATGTAACCCATTATGTACATGGATGGTGTGTCACATGCACATAATTTATGTCAAAACATTTCACTGTGGCTCAAAGTGGTGGAACTGGGTGAACAGAACAGAGATTAACGTCTATAGAGAGGTGACCAAAGTATATCTGACAAAAAACAGAGCTGGAAGGAAATTAAATGGCTAAATATACTTGTGCAAATCATTTCATAAACATGACCTCAACTTATTGTGAGTCACACAATTTGCTAGATATTTAACTTAAATTGTACCATTATGGATTTCTCCTACCCCAGTCTCCGTCATGCAGCCTACTGCAGCTCAACATACTAGACTTGACTTAAAAGAAAAAAAAAACCCCACTGCATTTTCTCCGTGTTTCCTCAAGAGGGAGGCATTTCTGCAATAACAGGTCAAGAAAACAGATGACTGTATGAACATGTGGCCTGACTACGTTTCTATCAACCTTATAATTCGTGGTTATAGATGTAAGGCATATATGGAAGATTAAAACAATTTAAGAATTGATACTGCAATTACACTTTCCTCAATATCTTTAACATGCGTTATACAGTAAAGCTAAATTCATAATTACAAATAAAAAAATTTTCACTGCAAAGGCTTTCTTGTACTGATGTAGAAGTCATTGCACCCCAACCTCACATAATAAAACCTCTGTTACAGAATGACCCAATAACACTGACAGACAGGAGGAGTGTTGATGCCTCTTTAATTCCATCGGCGAGTCACATTAACAAGTTATATCATAGCAGTCCTGAACAAATTCAAAACTCTCAATCATCAAAATGCATTAACAAAATAAAAACAAAAACTTATTCAGAAAAAAGTTTGAAGTAAAGCTACAGGAGAAAAGTAGTTCAGTTTCATGGTCCATATACAGTGAGCCATCAGAAAGTTAATATCGCTCTTTCAGAGTACACAAGTCTTTCGTCTTAGGCTCACTGTTGGATAAACTGTTTAAGCAAGCAGTAATAGCATACAAGTTCTCTCATAGGTTTACATTTTCTCAGACTGATACAAAGTCAGGAAAAACACTGCCTCTACTGAGGTACCTGAAATGAAAATATGTGAGTGGAGGGAGTCAAAAAAGTCATGAAAGGAAATTGAAATAGTATTTTCATATAGCCCCAATGCAGAATTGTTCTGAATATAAATACTGACTATATAAAAAGCAGATCTTTGACTTGAATACATATCATAGTACATCATCATCCTCTGACCGTCCAGTGGAGCTTTCCATTTAAAATAAAACTGCAGGAGGGGTTACTGTGGCTCAATAAATCGCATTCTGTCAGGTGCTGAAATAGTAACTTCCTGTTTCAGCCGTAATTCAAAATAAGATTCCCCATTTATATACAAAAACAGTATGGTTTCAAACATACAGAGTGAACTGTTAACTATGCATTAGAAAAATCACATCACTAAGAAGTACATTTAATACTTATCCATTTCACGGTGCAAACAGGTTTAAGTCATTCAAATCTTTACACTGATGCCAAGTCCCAGAAGTTCACAAATTCAATTTCAGGCTACAAAATTTCCACAATCCTGAGATGTTGCAGAAAAGTAGGGCTAAAAAGGGAAGGGGGGCAGCTTTCTTTGTGATCTATACTTTTCTCTGTGCTCCCTTTACTGTAACAAATACATGAGAAAAAAAGAATCACATTAAAATGACCTACAATACTGTTGTCTACAAATGCAACATGCTTTAGAGCAATGTGAAATATTTAAGAAGGAAAAGCTACTAAAGTGCAAGCACAAATCGATAAAACTTCAATGACAAAGTATGGAGACAATACCAAAAGATTGTCATGACATGTGTGCAGTCTGGAGTGTCTGTATGATGTGGCCCGTCATGTGGCGGTTCTTCACCTCAGGGCTCGACATATGTACACACTCACACTTTACTTAGTTCAACCTGCACACATCACACTTTAGTAAAACAAGGAGGGGGGGGGGGGGGGGTGAAAAAGACAGAAAACAAAACTTTTGAAACCTTAATTCCTTAGGAAAATGTCCACTGGAGATCAGTGCCGAGTGGCTTCCAATTGTGACAAGATTGTCTATACATTCTTGATTTTCGCATAAAAATTCTACAGATTCAAGGCTATCATCACGAATAGTAATAATATAGCAATAAACCTTTCATAGTGTAAGAGGAATACAGCACAAAAACAACTGCATTATTACACAAAGAAAAATAAAATGTGGCTCATTTATCAACAATAAAATCTGCAGAGAAGATCACAGATCTTTGTCATGGCAGTGAAAATAAAAATAGTCAGTCATATACGTATATCAAAAATTCACAAAATGTCCTGCATTTGGAATATTCAAAATGCATATAAGAACTCTTCAAAAGCATACATCTTGAGAAGGCTTAAGAGATGTGAAATATTGCTTCACTGAAAGCCATAATGGGATACATATACACTATGAATGATCACAGATGAGATGGAAATGTGATTTAAAATAATCTCCCAAAATCCCTCATTTTATTTGTTTCCAAAATAAAAAAAAAATAAAATAAAATAAAATAAAAATCTGACCAAAGAACTAAATGAGGAACTACTTAACCTTAAACTTAATTTTTTATTAAATCCCTTCACTGTCATTAAAATTGAAATCACAACCTCACCCCCTTACTGAGTGACTAAATCAGACCCCCTGGAGGGAAAGGGGGGGGGGGGTTCCAAAGTTAAATTTCCGGGGGGCCTTTTCAACCACCGGCTTGTTCCTTCAATTGGGTGTATGAAGCACAATGTTACAGATGACTAAGGAGCAAACTCCATCCTGGAAGTCATTAGGGGAGATTAATTGACAATAATATGGTCCTACAAGGATAACAGTGTAATGCAGAAAATACACTTTTGCCTTTAAAATATCCAACTAAGCTACTTAACTGAATGTGCTTTCAGTGGTCACGTACAGTGATGTTTTTCCACTCTTTTCAACATTACACAACTAGCTCAAAAGGACAGTAACAAACCTAGAAGGTGACGTGAAATCATCAAATGCATTTTTGGTCCAAGTGTAATTTCTTTTAAAACATAAAAAAATAAAAAAAAAACTTATGCGGGTGAGAAATGACCAAACTGTGGAATGTACATGCATGTGATCCATTGAACGCCAAAAATTGTGACATCATACAAGTTTTTCAATTTTGTCTCTGAACCCTGAGCGAAATCAAATATTATATTTATGTACAAATACATCCACACACACACAAGGCTCATAGCAAGTACGACCACAAACTTGCAGAGACCCTAGTTAACCTCAAATGTGGCTATTGAAGCTAAATGCTTCAAGTAGTCCAACAGTTGTCACTGGTACCCTCAGGCCTTCCTTTTTCAGCACTTAATCCTCAATCCTGCTTAAATTAACTTGAGCCCATCCTTTCTGCACTTTCTACTCAAAAGGCAGCTATCATAAAGAGAGGAAATGGATAAAAGTTACAAATCAATGATAACCAAATACAGATGACTGGGGGCTCATTTTGTTCAGTTTCCCCTCATTTATATATTTAAAAAATAATAATAAAAAAAATCAAACAAAAGGACAGTCCATACTCTGTTAGAGGGAAAAGAATTTGCCCTAGAAATTTTAATATGTGCCTGCGCTTCAAGTATTCAAGTATTGTAACCCTAACAGCCATTGTTTGGCATTCTGACAAATCTTACTATGGAAGAGGAAAAAAAAGTAACAAAATAAACCTTTTAGAGGCTGAAAATCTCATAAATTTCACGGATACAATGGTAATAAAAGGTTATGGTAAACTTGATTTTTGTATTTGTGATTAATGAAAGATAGTCCCTTCTTATTCAGCAATTTACAGCTCCCCTTACACAACACTCCTCTCACCAGGAGAGGGGTTTGCTTTCCCCATCCATTTCTCTAAACTCTTTTAGTTGTGTTTCTTGAGTCCATCTATTGTGCCATCGTGGTCGCTGAATTCGGGACAGATACCATTAGCTGTTTTGCTGGTGGCGGCGGCTCCTTTCACTTTCAGTGTCGACAGGCTGGGTTGGGTTTGGTGATCATTGTAGGGAGCACTGTGGAGGTCTGTGTTTTCTGTGTACAGGTAGTCGTCAGCAAAGTCTTGGTGGTGCTCCACAAAGTTTCTGAACTTGTCTGCGAAAAGACCACATGGGGGTGCCAGACACAAAGGCAGCATTAGGAAAAACTGCCAAGAGACTGAGGGCATCTTAAAATAAAGTGTCCTGGTTGTCAAATCTATTCCAATGCATGAGGGGGAAAAAACTCACTTTGATAACTAATTATAGCTCAAAAGAATTCAGTGAAATATTTTTATGGCCGTTTTATTCGATCTCTTACCAAATGTGATCTTCCCTGTGTCGTCCACGTCGATGGCGGTAAACAGATGTGACACGCTGATGTGACTCACGCCTAAAGCTGTCTTAAGTATAACTGCTAACTCGCTTTCTGTGATGGCACCATCCTCCTCTGCCTCAAACATCTGGGGAAGAGGAAATATGATAGGATTAAAACATTCTCCTTGGCTTTGCTTTAGGGCCACTTGAACAGCATATAAGGTGACAGCCCTTGCTCAACTCAAATATCAAGCAAGTAAGAAGAGAAGATTATTATGCTCTTCTCACCTTACTTCATCAAGCTGATTTATAGATACCCAGAGTAACTGATCGGCTTCAGTGAAACCCTAAATGCACACTTCATCAAGCATTTTGAAAGGTTTTGAAATATGGGACAAATATAAATGTACTACCCAGAAGATGCGTTAATGGAGCAAATGTTATGCTGGTGCTTATGAAGCACAAAACTATTCTGCCAGTTGGTCAGATAAGCATAAATCTTACCTTAAAGGCCAATTTCATTGTTTCCAGAGTTTTGGCAGGCCTGCATACAACAGATAAGGCTATCACATATTCTCTAATATCCATTCTGTTATCTTCATGCTGAAAAGACAAGAGACCACAATAAAAATAAAATCAGACTGTGAGCAAGACTGCTATGTTTCACAGAAGCATCTGGCCGATAGCCATTTAGGTCAAAAACACATTGCAGCAACAAATCTTTTCTTGTTTAGGTTCCATTATGCAAATATGCACACTGAGTTTAGTTTAAAGAAAGCGCATACAATCCAGTTTTCTAGAAGCACTTTCTCATCCGACTACTTCAATCACGCCCCAAACTAGAACGAATATTGCTTCAGTTGTGCATTTTTCGAAAACTGCTGTTCTGTATTTGCATAATAAAAACTAAACGTGAAAATAATAAAACAAAATGCACTCAAGTAGCAGCAGTAACCACTGTGAAAGACTGCAGAGCAATCATGGTTATCAGTAAAAGGTCGCTGCAGGTTTTACCTCGTCAAAAAGACCAAACATGTCTCGCAGCATATCTGAAACTGGCACATCAAGGAAGTGTGCAAAGCCTTCCAGTCCCAGCTTCTGCCCCTCAAGCTTCCTGGCTCTGTTCCCATACTCCTGCAAAACCTTCTCGGAGTTCTGTGGTTTCAATCTGGGACAGCGATGACATAATAACATAAGAATAACAGTGTAAGCAAAGAGAGAGGGGAAAAAATGAGAAGACTTGTGCTCCTGAGAATGAGCAAGCTATGACAACTCTATAGACTTTACAGTTATACTGTATAATATTTATGTGCTCCGTTCTACTCATTTGCATTTTCCCCCCCAACAAGCTACATGTTTTTCATTGTTTCGACTCTTTCATTCTCTGCTAGGCAAAACGCTAAATCCCTGCAGTGTTGGGAGAATATTTTGCCTTCCTCACCCTTGTGCCCCTTACTTAGTCATCTTTGATAGGTTTATTGCCTTGGAAAGTTTGAATGACTCACCCCAGTCTCCTGACAAGCTTGGCAAACTCCAGCAGACAGGTGTCGACTGGCAGCCTCAGCTGGCCTTCTGCCATGGCCAGCTGGCAGTCTTCAAATGAATAATCTGTGATGGGTACCCCCAGGGCTCTGTGCACCACACAGGAGAGATAATGATGGGACATCAGTTTGTGCAAATCAATATGAACTTTGCTTAAGGCCAATAACGCAGAGAAAGTATCTGATACATCTACTTTGAAGTTGGGAACAATGTTCCAAGTTTTCTCCATGAATCTGCAGAGCTGAAGTTTCCCCATGTGTAGCTCAAAGCAATAATGCACAAAATGTAGTAATCTAATAGGCAAGTTTAGCCCTTACACAGCATAAGACAATGATAACTAGGTGGTTCACATTCATTTAGGATTGTATTTTATATATAATTATTATACTTCTAAAGAAAAATGCAAAGTTTCTAAACAGTGTATACTTTATTTAATAATTAGATGACAATGGAAATCTAAAAGATGTGGATTAATACAACTTTACAGCTAGAGATATTCACTGCATTCACCGTTTTTAAATGAAGAGGCAAAATTGGAATTGGAATAATAACCTCAGTCAACTTTGTGTTGTGTACATAAATTGTTGAAATGTATATAATATGATCAATTATTTCAACATACTTAGCCATGATACGTCTCACATTGATGGCGAAGAGTGCAGGATTCTTCTTCTCCTCCTCTGAGGGTGTATAGATGGGAAGAAACTGTAGAAAGCCCCCCCAAAAATATCTTTTTTAAAATAATTAGCAATCTCTCTCTGTCATATTTTTTATACGGGCAGATATGCAATTATCTGTATTGACAGTAATGCACACTTACCTCTATCACAAACTCATTGTGTAACTGGCAGAGTGTCAGCCATAAAATTTGGAATCTGGATAATAACAGGACATCAACAACAACAACAAATTACAAACAAACAAACAAAAAAAAGGAGAGCCCTGCACAGACAACACGTCAACTGAAAACCTCTTACATTTTTCTTGTTGTTTATTTAATTTTCTTAATGCACAAATTTTCAAACCCTTTAATATTTAAGTTCCAGCTGGGAAAGCTTAAGGTAACGTGCGAGAATAAATTAATTAAAACACTGTCAAATTATCAAGTCATGTGAGATTGTGTGTAAATACTATGCAATTTCCATATTTGTCATTTTGAGTTTAGTTCTTGATTTATGTCTGATTTTGACTTAACACAATGTTAGTTACAGTATGTAAAGAATGCACAAAGTGTTAAATTAAGAAAGTGTGAAATTCTGTACTTACGCTCCTGGGCCTTGCCATGTCCATGTGATTGAGTCCTGTTAAAAATAAATAAATTAACAAACAAACCACATGAAGAAGAGACAAATTATTAGTCTCTCAAACACACTTTTACTTTTTATTTCTTGGTTCAAGTGATAACTTTGCTCCAGCTTTCTTTCTCACAGGCAGCTTATTTTCAATCAGTTTAAAAATGATTACAGTGTAATTAGTTTATGGTAAGTTAAGTGTGCAATTAAATACTCAACTCTAGCACATTAAAATTCAGTTTGGACAAACATTTTTCAGACACCCCCAACAAGCATTTCATACAGGTTTCAATATGTTACAGTTTTGATGCGTTTACTCAGAGCGAAAACATGTATTAGCTTTAGACTTCACCTGGATACGTGCTTAGGTTTCTAAAGCTAAGAGATTCATTGTGCTAATGATTCTTTAGCCTTTTAAATTTTGGAAGGCTTCTATCCTTTTATGGACATTTCCAAAATAAGGTTGCTCCAAAAAAATGGAAATGCTATGTTTAATCCCTTAAATGTAAACACAGTAAGATAATGTGTGTCAATAAAATTCAAAATCCATTATGCTTCATGGCAGACTGAATTGTTTTTTTTTTTTTTATTACCATTATATTAAAAAGTCTACTGTTCTCACGCAATGACACCTATTAAATGCAAATGAGGCAGCCCAGGAATTAATATTCACACAGACTAGCTAGAAGTTATTAAAAATTGGTTTCTGTACTTCGTTCTAATGCTTTGCGGCTGAATACAGATGGGCAAAATGGGCATCACTAGCGTTTTTTCTCAGCTAGAGTGATTTCATATGGCTGAAAAACTAAGTTCTTCTGGAATCGCTTTTAACTCTTTAAAGCTGTGGAACCCACCCCCTTTCTTTCCTCTAGCTGTGGACACAGACTTCATTTTCATCAGACATAATTTTCATATGTAAAATTATGTCTCAGAAAGCTGTTATGCCTTTGAATGACTAAATTCTGCAGTCATAGTAAGATAATTTGCTGTGATATCAGCAGATAACAGCCTTGCTGTGCATCATTGCACAGTTATTATCATTGTGCATGAATTTCGGCATCATAAAGGTAAAGCTAATAGTGCCATCATGAGGAAAAAAAATGGCAAAACAAATTGCCATCAATCAACAAAACATTTTGGGTATTTGAAAATTCCATAACAAAAGCATCATGGTTAACCAGTCAATTGGTTTGAGGAACAAAAAGGGCGATGAGTGCTTTTCCAAATAAAATGAATTAATGCCACAGGACACGATTCTAGATTTGTTTTGTTTTTTTCTACATTTCACAGCTCCTATTTCTAATCTATCACCTAATGACAAAAAGGCTAAGGGGGGAAAAAAAACAACTTTTTGCCAATTTACTTACCAGTTTATTAGGGTAACGAATGACCACAGGCTGCACTGGTACAGCTGGGATGAAGGCCCCTACGAGGATTTAAAAACAACAACAAAAACAAGACAGGAGACTAGTTTTCATCTGTTATATTTGTAAAGGAAACGTGCTGGTCTAAGAAAAAATTAGAATAGCAATTACACAGTTAAAAAAAGAAAGCAAAACAAAAAAAAACATGGGTACTTACCTGGCTTAAAGGTGATTAGGCAGGATCTATTGGTGCACGTTCCCTCTGGAAAAATCATGATCTGTATGTATGAGAGGGAAACTAGTTAGTGGTTGATGTTTACTGCAATGTCTGGTAAAAACAGATCATGGCATTCATGCATTTAATTGGTGCAACATGGTGACTTGCATAACTTCACCAACTTACCTGAGGCCATTCTGCTCCAGAGCGGGCTCTGCGTTTGATCTCCTCCACAGTCTTCTTCCTGGAGTCCTGGTCTGACCGGGAAACGAACACCGGCCTGATGTACTTAATCAAAGCTTGAAGCAGAAGGAAGACAGTGGAGGAAATTCAGATAGAAATTACTTGAGAAGCCATTGCTGCAAACAACAAATTCTTCTATTTCTGCAATAAATATCCCAATCGTAAATGTAGAACTGTCAAACATCAAAAGCACAAACGCTTCACTACACAGAATAATTTAATTGGGCAGAGATATAATCTTTTGCAGGCACAAAACTCTATCAAAAGTCTAAAGTTTTAACACAAAGGAAAAACCGTATCCAATAATGACTGGGATTAGATACATTTCAAGCAAAAACGCATAATTTTATGAAAATCTGTAAGATCCACAAAAAGTTTGCAGGATTAAATCATTGTTAAATATATCTTACATTGTACTTGCATTTCCTTTTGCTGTAAAAAAAAAAATTAATGGTGTACTTTATTCAGTGAGTATAACTCATAAATATACAGAAGGAGATACACAAATACAAGGAACACAGCTATTAAGGAACAAAAACTGTCACACATTTGATGTCAACTTCCTCTTTTGATGACAGATTAGGAAACAAATTCTGTACAATAACCCCCACCCACTCAGTGACATGCTGGCCAGTCACGGGAGCACAGTCGGTGACAGACTGAGATTACCCAAATCCACCACTGAATGACACAAGAAATCATTGCTGCCTGTGGTCATCTTTATGTACAGTTCCTCCATCTAAAGCACACATACACAATGCAGTAGTTGCACACCTTTAAGATCTGCACATACTGTACAGAGACAATAACAAAATAAGTATGATAAGAGAGGGACCTCAATTAAAACTTTATCCATATTCAATTTTGTTTGATATATTGGGATATCTATATATTAGAGCTATTTGTATTTCTAAGAACCATTTTGTAGTATATTGTTTTTTAACTAGTTAATTTTCTTACTGCCTTGAGCAACTGTTTCCCCTGGGATTAATAAAGTATTCTGATTCTGATTCATCTAATGTTTAAATATAAGCCACGTTTCCATTGTAGGAACTCTGAGCAGGCAGAAGGTGGCACTAAAACACACAGGACATAACGTACAGCCCTCTAATCATCATTGTTTTCATGACCATGAGACCATCGTCAGATGATGGGATAACTGATTTGAAACACCTCCGGCTGCGATTTCAATTCAGAGCACAACAAAACAACAGTAATGGTCAGTGCAACTATCGATCTGTGAAAAACAACCAGGGACAACAGGGGTAATGGTGGCTGTATGACTATTTGTTATGTCTGTCTATATGATATGATTCTTTTTATTTTGTTGACAGTGATACAGTTTTTGTGCTGGCAGTAGTTACACGCTGGAGCTTGGTTGATGATAATCACCTGCATTTGAAACAAACTTTAACCTTTACATACTGACACAATCTACAACAACAGTGCTGAACCAGTTAACTGTGTGCATATTATCAGCTACAGAGCAACTGCCCAATGTAATGCTAGACCATTTATTTATTTGTTTGTTTTTCTAAGCCCTATCACTAAAATGTAAGGTGTAATGAGAACATTAACACTTGTTGCCACCCACTCCACCTTGCCTGCACTCTCTTCTTCACATCTATAGAGCACTGTCTATTGCTTTGGCTGGTTAACCCCTGGAGTGTAAATTTATCTACCCTCATAGCTTCACTGTTACACCCATCTCCCTCTCATTCACTGAATTTCATTCCTCTTCTCTCCAGGCTCTTTACCATCTGCTCTCCTCAACTCACTATAGATCACAATGTCACCTGTGAACACCATAGTCCATGGAGACTCCTATCTGATGACATCTGTCAACCTGTCCATCATAACTGCAAACAAAAAGGGGCTCAGAGCCGATCCCCGATGTAATCCCACCCCCCCACTTTGAACCCGTCTGCCACGTCTACTACGCACTTCACCACTGTTTTGCTGTCCTCATACACTTTCTGCACCATCCTCATATACTACTACAGTTCCTCTCTTGGCACCTTATCATATGCTTTCTCCAGTTCCACAAAGACACAATGCAGCTCCTTCTGACCTTCTCTACTGCATCTACAGCGCTCTTTGTGCCGTAACAACAAAACTGCTCATTTCACAGCCAAAAAAGTACTCTTGAGTAATGCAGTGAAATTATTGTTGGTGCATAATAACTGAAAGAACAAAGCAAGAAAGCATGAGACAAGGCTAATCAAAAGGTATTGGCTGAAGCATTTGCTTATTACGCCAACCCTTTTCACAAAATATCTTTTTGCGTGCAGCTCGAAGCAAATAATAAAACAAAGCACCAACCAACCAACCAACCAACCAACCAAACAAACAAACAAACAAACAAGAAAAAAAAACTTTCCACCTTAGATAAGTAACTACATCAAAGCAAAATAATCAAGAGGTTTTGTTTTTTGGGGTTTTTTTTTTTTTGCTCTTTTCATTCTTGATTTATATATTTTTCTAATACTCTATTTTTAAACATGTTTTTAAACAAGGAAAATGAACTACACCTTTTTAAATCACTGTCATAACTATTCCACAGGTTAACTCCTCTAACAGAAACACATCTCTGCTTTATATTTGTCCTCATCTTGTTTTTTTTAAAGAAATCTGTTCCCCTTAAGTCATACTGACTCTCTCTGACTTTGAACAGTCCAATATATGTGCAATCTGTGCACTAGTAGACGTGCAAAGGGACATGTGCAATGACAAACAGGAAACTGAGTAGGCAAAGACTAGGGTTAAAGACTTTGTAGAGCAGAAGCATCTTTCGTTTTACAGAGACCAAAAAAAAAAAAAAAAGCCTCTTTGCTCATACAGAAAGTCAACAGAAAGAGAGAAGTTTGAGAGTAGTAAGGGAACAAAATGAAGAAAGAAGAAGGTGAGACCATGACAAGAAGAAGAAGAAATGATTTCAACTGTGAGCTGTCTGCTGACAGGAAGGGATTACATCTCTCGCAAGAACCCTACAAGTCGCTCTGCACACGTCATTCTGGCTGATCAGGTCTTAATGCTTATTCTGGATTCCACGTGGCCATGCCCTTGTGCTTGGTTCCTACTGCAAGTCCAAAAGGACTTGTCACGCTAAAGAACATTAGAGGCCCTTTAACATTTTAGGGAAAGCCAATATTGAGATAGTAGAAACAATAGAATAACAGCATAAAATTCAATATATTTTTACAATTTCAAATGCATTCATTTGCATTTTTTACACTTTAGCCCAGCTAATCCAAATCATAATAGCTGACTGCATATTGTTTAAACAGACAATTTGCCAATAAACAAATATGCTGAAATATGGTCGTAATCCTGCAACACAAGTAAAGCTGCTTTAACTTGGCCGAGCTTCACTTAGCCTGGAACTAACAATGTGGCTAATTACTGACTCAGCAGGCAGAGCAGGAGGAGAAAGGAAGGCAAAAATAACACATAAACACCTTCACAGCATGTTCTGCTTACGGGGACATAAGAACCGGTGACTGAACTGGCAATTGAGAAGACTGTTGAACTTGCAGCCTAGTTGATAGGATCTGACTTATATTATTGTACTGAGTGCGTCTAAGCAAGTCCTGCCTGTCCTCTGGATGTTACTCTGAGTTGTGCAAAGACAAGGCCACACAGCTAGCTAAATAAGCATTTGGCTTTGTGGGATCTATGTCTGGCTATGAATAAAATTTTTTAAAAAAATCATTAGTCTGAGTGTCTTTTATCCAGACACTTATATTTTGTATTTTGACTTGGCTCCTTTTGACAGATTTGTGGGTTAAAGAATGTTGTGAGTACAGTGTAACACTGAGCATTCAGGTTTGACTTTTTTTTCTTTTTAACAAAATTACCTTGTTTAGTCACAGTTGAAAACTCAAACGTGTTGTTCTGGAGTATAATATCTGCTTTCATTACAGCATAGCATCTGTATTTTCTTTGTCTTTTTTTTTTTGAGGTATAGCACTGCTATACCAAGCTACACAAGGCTGAACAAAAACCAAGCTACACTTGCTTTTAACTTATCAAAATTAAATGCAAATCAGAGTGGGCAATCCCCTGTTGACTGTAACGGCAGCAAAGTCATGGGAACTGTCTTACTGATGCTGTACTGATAATCTTCCCCTTTGTACAAGCCACATACCACAAATATCATCTTTCCTTCACGTGCTGCTGAAATGCATCTAGTAACTCACTGTGATGAGCAATGAGATTTTGTTTTTGTGTGTGCCTGTGTGTTATTGTGTGTGGTGGTGGGGTTACTTACTTCCCCAGAGAGGTATATCCTTGCTCTCAGCCTTCATGACAATTGAGGACATTGTCATGGTGACTGGGATGGCATCAAAGTAAGAAGAGTGGGGTGCCAGGGTAAGGATAGGTGCTTCTGTAGGCAATGCCCTTCGCCCTTTCACAGTCATCCAATGGAACCCTCCCGCAAACCACATGACTCGCATGATTATTCTCAGAATGATGTCCACCAGTCTGGAAAACAAGATCATCCATGTGTGAGAAGCACTTTTCACTTCTTGCAAATAAAAGAAAACACTTTAAATGATATAGCATAGTTTATTAAAACAGCAGTACCAATATTCACAATAGAGTCATAAGGGACACAGGATTAGTGTTGTAAGTTGCTATGGAAAATAAACTGTGTCAATAATTGGTGACCAGAAGGGAACTGACACCATAACCACCTGTAATGCACAGTGTGGGGTCTAGTTCTTCAAATGTATTACTTCTCACGCTGTTTCTTCACTAACATTACCGGTGAGATCTCACAACTTAAGACAGAATTATATCCGTCATCTTTCCAGTCAAGGCCAATCAAGAAACTAGCTATAATTTAAGTTTCACTAAAAACATCTTTTATCAGAAGTATCACAAAATTTCTATTTGACACACAGCACTTTAAGTACATCAGAGCTTTAAATTCAACAAAAAGTGCTTGGTTGGTATCATCATAAAGTGAGTAAGACAGCAAAGACTAGCTGGAGAACTGTGTGCTTTAACCCTACAGGGCCTGCTGTCAACAGCCAAACTAAACTTGATATTAACGATGCTCATGATTATGCAATTTTTTCTTGTCTTAAAAATCAATAAATTCCTCAATTTATACTGGCTACTGTCAGGAGGAAGTAGGCACCACCTCCACAACTAAATTATAGAAAGACGGTGCTGGATTGGCAAAACCATGTTTGAACATGGATGCTATCGTACAAACTCAACAAACATAGGAAGTCACATACTTTGACAATTTTCATTGTGCAGTTCCTTCGAAAACATAAAATGAGTAATGCAAGGGAAGCACATCACAAATCTACCATAACAATGCACATTAGTTTAACAGTACTAGACTCTGCATTCTAAACTCCCTCATTCAAGAGGGGTCGCCATAGCTCCATGTTTGAATGCCCACAACTCCAAAGGGAAACCAGGGATCTTTTATTTCTTAGGCCAATGTGCAAATCATTACACTATGGAGCCACTTGAGCTTAATTACTGAACTTTGAGCCAGTTCTACCAGTTGTTTTTTTTTTTTTTTAATTATCGAAAGCTATACATTAAAAAACACCCACCTTCTCCAGAGGCACTGGGGTTCAACGGTGGTCTCGGAGCGCCCCACTGAGGCAATGAAGGCAAAAGGCCAGGCCAGCAACATCATGAATGCAGCTATGAGTAGACGGATGGGGAATAGCGTGACTGTCATTAACGCAATCTGTGAAATAGAGAAAAAGCAAAAAGATCAGTTATTTTCTATACTGCTACAGTTCTTATTTGTAAAAGGATGACTTCAGCCTACAGAATGAATCCATGACTGAAGTGATCTCTTACAGGATGGGTATGTCAGCAACTTCATAGCTGTTCAGGTTGCCAAACTGGAGCTTTAATGGTCGAACAACAATGGTCTCAGGCTGCAGTTCAAACAAGTAAAATGACTGTGTGTTTGTAAAATAAGCAACACACACAAACAAGTGCCTAATATGCGTGTCCTACACAGTATAAATGGCAGCGAGTTTGCAGCATGGCCTCTAAACATAGCTCCTATAATTTAAGACTACGCAATACAAATTTGTCTTATGGGTTTACTTCCTATACTCACAAGCAATATCCTTTAAAGCTGACATGTTATATACCAAGTTGTGCATTCTTAGAGGCTCTGATAATCCTTGCACCTCACTCTAAAGATTCAGTTATGACTGTTTATTTAAAAGCTATTCATGACCCTGATAGCACACCTTATCTTTTGTCAATATTTGTCCTGATAGCAAGCACTGCTGTTAAACATCAAGTCTAAGTGGCCTACCTTATCAGGAGAGAGTTCTTATCTAACAGCAAATTCAGTTTAAACTGCATTTTAAAATGCCAAACACATTCTCAAAAAAAGGGGGCTGGGGGTTCCTGTTGTTAAGAATGTCTTAACCCAGCGGTCCCCAACCTGTTTTGTGCCACGGACTGGTTTATGCCCGACAATATTTTCACGTACCGGCCTTTAAGGTGTCGCGGATAAATACAACAAAATAAAACTAGTACCGGTACCGAAAAAAAGAAGATTTATTCATAACACACGTGAAAAGACCCAGGAAAACAGAGTTAACGATAAAAACAATAACAAAAGAACGCTGAAAACCGATAAAAACCCTGAAAACCATACATTTCACACCTGAGCCTCAACTCTCGCGGCCCGGTACCAAACGACTCACGGACCGGTACCGGTCCGAGGCCCAGGGGTTGGGGACCGCTGTCTTAACCTGTGCAATGTTGAAAGATCAATTCAAAGCACAGGAATACATGAATGTCAACAGGCAATGCTAGTAAAGGGACTCTTTGGAATTTAAGAGGTATAGCAATGTGCTAAAAAACTTTATTTTAGGGCTTATAATGTAATCAAATATAAAAATGTTATCTAACAGACTGTATGAATCTTTTTTCTGTCCTAATTAAAGTCCCAAGAGGCTGAAAACAATGTGCACTGTTAAACCACATAATCATACATATGTAACAGAAGGCTAAGTTAGAAAGTGAGCTCTGTGTTAAACATCAGCTATACACGCAGTTCCACACTAACCTCAAAGATGATTTTTTGTGCATTTGGGGTTTTTTTTCCTTCCATTTTTAAATATCAGCAAAAATACAAAAACAATAGAGTGATTTTAGCCTGTGTTTAAGGAGATGCCAACAAATTAATAGTAAAACACTTCTCTGAATTAGCAGCATTGACAAATAAAAATCCAAGCGAATTGCATATGCCCAGAGGGTTTTTGTTTAACCACTCCCTCTCGTTTTAGCGCTGATGAGTTAGAAAAGAAAGAAAACCCTTAATGTTCACTTGATTTGGAAATATTAACGTGCAAAAGTATAAGAAAAAGACAGTGCTTCTGGGAGTGGACTTTCAAACAAAAACAAAAAAAATGAAGCTGAGATTTAGTTTAGAGAACAGTTTAGAGAACATTTATAAACTACAACTTTTACATGAGCAGGATCATACCCCTCATACTATTATTCAGTGTGGATGTAGATGCTGGATACTATAGAGCAAATGCTGAAGGCCATTTAGTTATGAAGGGGCAGGAGGTATTGTTTTCCAAAGCACTATACACAACTGATGTGCCCACTCTTGATGTCAGACCACATAAAACTTCTAATTATACTAAAAAGTTACCACAATATCATCCCTCATCGAGTAGTGAATCACAGCGATTATCATATACAGGACAGCATTTTGCTAGCGAACCCTGTGTTCTGGCATTCATGTAGGAAATATTATTTAATGGTGTGGTTTTGTGCAATTATGAGAAGTTGTAAATGTTTCCACTTTCACTACACAAAGACAGATTTGGGCCTTTAGGTTAGGCTTGTCAAAATCAGACTCCTAAGATTAGCAGAATGCATTGTGACACCTCACCAGCTTTTGAAGCTTCTCAGGAACAGTTCTTTGAAATAGAATATTGGCTGACCACAATCTAATCAAGAACATCACAAAATATTGCCATAAAGTCACCCTACTGATCAGCTCTCAGTCAATTAACTTGACTAAAGTTTACAGACATTGCATGAGCAACTTTATGTGGATTGAATGGGTAAGTATTGAATTACAAAGCCTCTAAAGTTGATCCAAGATTTAGCCACATTAGTCATTTGCCCCATTAGTAAGAATTATCTACCTTATTACGATTGCCTCTTTTTATAGAAATCCACTTCGAGCATCAGCAAAGCAGTGAAAAGAATTTATTCCTTTTAAAAATATGCAAAAGCAGAATAATTCTCAATTCATTAACAGCCTATCAGTTCCCAAGCCGTTAGCCTGCAAAACTATATAAAGTTAAAGCTTTATGGTTTGACAGCAACTCCTCTGATCCTGCTATTATTGTCCATTACTTAATTAAATTATCACCACACAACTGAGGTAGTCTTTCGCATTTGTGAAACACCAATGCAACACAAACTTCTTCAGTTTGTGCGTTTCACTAGAAAGACTGTGACAATGTCCGGTTTTACAATAAACAGAACATACTGCAGTTCCCTTTCTCTCTGAAGTGAAAACAGACTCTGTGGGTTGATCATTTGGATGTGAAAGCAAGACCTGAGCACGATGCTCTCTGTAGCTTCTTTGTGTGTCACTTATCAGTTGTCCAGTTGTTAGACTCAAAGTCTCATGAACAAGTTTTTATTTCTTCCCCTTTTGTTTATATATTAAACTTGCTGGAGAAACCACACTTTTGTTTTAGTCTTGAGGAACGGCTAATAAATGTAAGCCTATTCTCTTGGCTTTGATCCACCTATCTACCACACATTCTCAATTCTCCCTCCAGTCTCTATGGGGAAAAAAGCAACAAATAAAGAGATGTGCTTGACCTTCACCTAGTCACTATGTGTATCTGTAACACCATACTCTATTACAGAATGGCAGAGCTGCCTCATTCATAAACTCTGGCCTTCCCATTCTACTGTGCTGTGTTACTGAAAATACCTAACACATAGCTGTGCTGCAATTCCACATTGTTTACTAACACAGCACATATTACATTATCTATGTTAAGAATAAGCAGTCAATTGCAAGTAATTGTTTAGAATGAACGCACAGGTGCACACACATCTCTGTGTCAGCTATTTCGAGAGATCATATGAGGTTAACTACACATGGGCCATGTGTGCCTTTAATTCGCAAGCAGTCCCAGTTTTCAAGAACATGACAGTCTAATACTCAAGCTTACAGATGATGACTGCAGGTTCTCATTATCTGTGCCTAATGCAACACGTAGCAAAAGTGGACAAGACAATACTGAAGGAGGTAAATCTGTGCAGGGTTCAAATTTCCGCTGAACGATGTCTGTACTTCTCACTTAAACAGTTTCATGACTTTAAAGTGAAACTGATCAGTGTAAGCCTAGTGGCTGCAAACCTGACTTGCTCTCCAATTAACTCCTTTTGCAGAGAAGCCCGAAAGCCCCAAAATCTGATTACGTGCAGCAGCAGTGACGAATAGCTGCTATAAAGTTTTGCTCCATCTTCAACGAGAAAGGCAAATTGTTTGAACATTAAGAGCTGTGGGGAAATCCATTTTATTTGTAGACAGGAGGAGGGTTGGAAAAAACGTGTCTGCCGGTTTACAACCCCCCTTCTCCAAATCCTCACGTGTTAATTGAACCGCGATAACCAACGAAGCCAGAGCAAAAAAGAAGAGAAGCATGTTTAAATAAACGATGTACACAAATGTTGTCATCCAATATAGTGAAACCCACCAAAAAACCTTTCTAATAGCCGGAGTAACAATTAAACAGCAACAAGCTAGGCCCCTCTTGGACAGGCAGCCATGCTCAAATAACTGACTTTCGTTCTCCTATTATAGAGACAGGGTGGTTTGCAAGCTTTACATCAGGTAGTCGTGTGTAAAATGGGACATTCTTTCTACAGTTAAGGCGATCGTTTTAAAGACCCCCAGCGCTTTCAATGGGGATTCAAGTAAGGCAGTAGAACCGACAAGATAGCGGAGAAAAAGCAACATGTATGTAGCTAATGTTAGCTGACTAGCTAATACTAGCTCAACTGAATGCATGCAATCAAGGGAATCAGTTAAATAACTGCCAGTATGACTCTGTGTCGCACTAAAGTGATAGTGTTCCACGGGCAGCTAAAACTGCACGAATAGGTTAAAAAAATGCGTGCAAACACATACACAAAATTACCTTTGCTTTTTCCAGTGGGGTGAATTTCAAGACGTGCACAAAAGGGTTTCTGACCGGTGGAGCTTGATCCATTTTCTTTCCATCTCCTTCCATCACATATTGTCTGTTACTCGGCAACCTCATTTTTTATAGAGGTAATATTAGTCGTGGCTGCAGCTGTATTTCTTAATACTTCAGTCAGAAAACTGATTCTGCTTGAAAGGAAGGCTCTTCACGCAAAACGTAGCGTCCCTTATCTGTCTTGGACAGTGGCTAATTGAGCTGGCAGTGCAGGGCTATTAACGCTATCTCCCTTTCTTGGACAGCATGGAGGGATGATGACTGGCTCGAGGATTAGCTGGGGATGTCTGAAGTCGCCGATATCGCAGGAGTCCTTCCTCCACACCGTGCTCCCCAATCAAACCAGTCCGCTAGCTTTGGATGCTATCGGAGCCGCTGTTCCACTCGTCATGCATCACGCATGCGCAAGACAATCTTTCTTACCCATGTCGATCCCCTGTGCCCAGCATGGTGTGATGCTGCGTTCACATTTAACAAAAATGTCGTAATTTTAATAATTTGATCAATTTGTTCTACGTTTTGTTTGTTTATTTGTATTTGGGAGGATGTTTATTAATTTAGTTTCACTTTTTAAAAAATGAATATTTATAACACAAGCACACATAAATACGGTGTGCTTGTGGGTTAAAATTTATAGAATAGAATAGAATACCTGTATTGTCACTATACAGTTGTACTATGAGATACAGAGCATCTCCTACTCAGTGCAAACATGCTGGGGGGGCACAGTTCTGCAGCGGCTGTGGGGGGCGGCTGTGTTATCGGTGCATGTGTGAGTTCAGGGTGGTTATGGCTTTGGGGAAGAAACTGTTTTTGAGTCTGTGGGTTTTTGTGTTGATGCACCTGTAGCAGGCTGAACATGTTGAAACCCCAGGGTGGGAGCTGTCCTTGATAATGTTTGCTGCTCTGCTGAGGCAGCGGGAGGAATAAATGTCCATCAGGGAGGGGAGAGGGCAGCCGATGATCTTTTGTGCTGTCTTGACCACACTCTGAAGCCTCACTCTATCCGCCTTGGTGCAGCTGCCGTACCATACCGTGATGCAGTAGGTTAGCAGGCTCTCAATGGACGAGCGGTAGAAGGTCAGCAGCAGGTTGGAGTTCAGCTTATGCTTCTTGAGGACTCTCAGGAAGTGCAGCCGCTGTTGGGCCTTCTTGACGACTGCTGAGATGTTGTCTGTCCAGGAGATGTCAGCAGAGATGAGGACACCAAGGAACCGGAAGGTGTGGACCCTCTCCACACACTCCCCGTTGATGTAAAGGGGGGCCAAGTCAGTGCTGTGTCTCCTGAAGTCAACAATGAGCTCTTTGGTTTTCTTAGTGTTCAGTGCCAGGTTGTTTTCTGAACACCAGGCTGCCAGCTTCAGAACTTCCTCTCTATAGTCTAATGACATCTATGTGTGTGTGTGTGTGTGTGTATATATATATATAATCCCAACACTGTTCATGATGTGAATGTTTTCGAAACGTCCTCAGTGTTCTGTAGAATGGTAGAGTGGCGTGCATGTAGAGTTTCCCGTGACTGCAAAAGTACAGCAGAAGTGGAAAGGGAAACTACCAGAAGGAATTCGATGTATCCTCTGGGCAGAGGAAAAGGGACACTTGGTGGCGGAACGAGGAAGTACAGGAAAGTATTCAAAGCAAGAGGTCAACAAAGAAAAAGTGATGAAGAGATGAAGGAAATAGACACGAATACTGGGAATGTAGGTGTACAGCAAAGAGGGATGTGGCAAGGGAAAAGGGCTTGACTCTAAGGAAGGATAAAGGGTCTTGTATCAATTGGCTATAGGCAGAAAGATCGATCTGGAAAGGATGTGCAACAGGTCAGGGTGATTAAGGACAGAGTACTGAAGAGCGTGTTGAGAATTTGGAAGGAGTACTTTCAGGAGCTGATGAATGAAGAGGGAGGATGGATGAAGGACAGCTATTGAATCATTAAATGCAGAAGATTACTAAGAGTGAGGGAGGCCATCTATGAAGAATATCAGAATCAGAATACTTTATTGATCCCTAGGGGAAATTATGTAGGGTGAATATGAAGGGTGAATGACAGACCTGTGTCGGTGTGGACCTGTCTAAAAATGCCTGAGGACCGAGAAGAATTGTTGTAAAGGTCAGGAGGAGTTGCACTGTGTCTTTGTGGATCTAGAGAAAGCATATGACAAAATACCAAGAGAAGAACTGTGGTACTGCATAAGGAAGTCAAAAGTACGTAAGGGGTGGTGCAGGGTATGTATAAAGAGAGTCAGACAATGGTGAGGACAGTATACAATGAAGATTCATGGATGTAGTTGTGGCGTGGGTGTGGTCTCTGGCCAGCTGCAGAGGAGGGGTGACTCAGTGAGCTCCCGGGGCGGCGCAGGGGCGGGGCGAACAGGTGTGCTGGGGATCTGTCAGTGATTGTCTCTCTTTATATGTTGGCAGTGACAGTCGGAGGAGGAGAGCGGACGTGACAGCAGTGAGAGAGAGCGGGAGTGTCTGTGTCCCAGTACAAAACCACAGTATTAAATAAAAGTTCTGCTGTCGTAATATTCGCTCCGGCTTATGTTTCTTGGGGCCAACATTACAGTAGTAAAATAGGACATGCAAAGGGTTTGCGTGACAGAGGAAGATGCTAGGGATAGGGTGAGATTGTGGCAGATGGTGCATTGTGGCAAACCCTAAGGAGGAGCCAGAAGAAGAATAAGAGAGTGAATTTGAACAGAGCTTAACTTAACTTAACTAAACGATAAACTCTAAAGTATGAGATAGCAGTCTTTTCTGCTTTGCAAAGAGACCAATTGCAGAACTGTAAATATGTAGCTTAAACAGATTTGAATTTAAATGAATAAGGTGACATAGGCCTGAACATACAGACAACATATCCTATCAGTTCAATAAGCAATCAGTAATCAATAACAGGCAAAATAAAAAATAAAAAACAACCCAACAAAAAAAAACCCCAAACAAACACACATTTCATTTGTCCCAAACGTAGTTCATCACACAGTGGCTCTTTGTTAGTCAACTAACCAAGTATGAAACAACGAAATCTAGGACTAATGGTTTGCATTGTGACTATTCTCAAATAAACAAACAAAATAAGTATTTTCCATTCATTTTTTTAGGCTTTAGTTCATTTGGAGATTCATTTGTTTGTTTCCATAACTTGTCCAAAATCTGCATTGAGGTGCATTGCTATTTATGTTTCTTTTTGTATTTTGTGTTTAAATGGCTAATTTAAGAATCCCACAGGGGAAGTTTCACAGAATTGTCATTAATGAATTAATTCCTATTTATTTATTATTTCCCTTCTCATTTTTGTCAGAATAAAAAGAGATGTGCAGAAAACGTTATCTAATAAGCTTTTTGTTATGGCTTTAAGGAGTTCTGTTCCAGAAAGTATCTAAATCAGACATGTTTAGATGCATATTCTTTCATGTGCATATGTAAATATCAAGTTTGAGAAACGTTATAATATAGGAATTATTGGTCCTAATGTTTGTATCATCTGGAGAACTTTTATGGTGATATATATTTACACTGTTTACCCTATTTAATGGCTTGCCTTAATGCCAGTTTATAACCGATTATATGCTTCCCTCTAGTGGTGAAAACCTCACAGTGCCATCAGAAGTACAGTAATTCTGACTTACACTCAATGATATGTGTAAAGATGCTTACGTATACACACAGCTGTTGATGCCCATGTAGTTCATAATACACGTCACTTCCTTCATTATTTCCTTTGATTCTCAACAGTCATCATGCTCTCCCGATTAATTGCCAAAGATATTTTAGACAAAGATTTGACAAATGACATTAAACCATTAAACTGAAATCAGTCAGCAGAAAAAAAGAAGAAAAAATATAAATACATGTTATTTAATTCAGTTTTTATTGCTTGCTTTATTGGTTAAAATGAATAAAAGTTTGAGTTATAACACTTCACTAACTCCTTTCCATCCCATGTCAAATGATGTAAAAGGCAGCTAGTGAGAGCAGAATGTGAGAGGGTGTGTATATGTATGTCTTAAGTACCTACATGAGAATATGTTCATTTCATTTCAACACATTCATTTCAGATAAAAGGTGTGAACAGGGCAGTTGACACGTTTAAGACACATTTATTTGGAAATAACTTTTATTTAGAAATACCTTTTATTTAGTTATTTATTTTTCATAATAAAAGACGCGACACAAATAGACTACGCTGTGCAGAAAACTCAAAGTAATCGCATTTATATTTGCCAGAGTGTTGAACTGCATTGCATTGTGTGTGCACAGCAGTTTTTAAAGTTTTCCTTTTGCAAGCCTATTGATTCAAGTACATGCTTGTATAGGTACTCAAGCATAGTGTGAAAAATGATGATGCATGTTGGAGGCTTTACTTTTATTGTGACACTTGATTTCTCCTCATTCTCATAGCAGTCATGTTTCTCTGTTTTCTTTTTTTTTTTTTTTTTTGCTTATGGCTTTTCCAATTGCAGATATGTCAAGGACAACCAGTCAAACACGTACACACAAACACATACACACAACGCTCATTTTGCAGGCACAGACAGACTAGCACACACCATTAAACTTCATATTGTAATTTGGGTATGGACTAGCATGTAGCCAAAGTGCCCTGTGGGCTGACCGTATCAGGTCGTGACATTTGCATTTGACAGGAATCATATAAGACAGGGTTAATACTGGATAGGATGGAGAGATAGAAGAAGGGGGAAAGAAATAGGGGAAAAGGTTTCCCCCATTTCTGCGACAGCTCATTCCCTCTCTTTCCATCCTTCAATCCCATAGCTGAGGTGCTTAAATTAAAAAGGAAGAAATCCAATTTAAAGACATGGGGTAAACAATCACAAAACACTTGTTTCTAGAAGAGAGACAATTTCCCGGTGCCTTGTCCAATTTCTTATGGCCTGGAGGGCTGCCGCATGCGTTTTAACAACTGGTTCTACACCACTGATTAAAATTGTAATGCCGGTGTTGAATCAATCCATATGACATTTTAAAAATACACAGCTATCAGGACATTTTATATATACAGCATTTTTTCTATTGTTTTCATTTGGAAACAGAAAGGTGCAAGGTGGTGACTTGCACTGGGTGTCAGAACTCTGCCTTGCAACTGTTTGAAGGGGAGAGAAAAAATGAAGTTTCAACATCCTAAACAAGTATAAATATGTCACTATAATTGCATATGGTGTTTACTCAAAAGCCACGTGTAAGGTATGCACAGTGAAACCTGTAACAGGACAATTATCACTCTGTTTCTGCTGTTTTGTGAACAATCAACATAATTTGGAACCAGTTAAGTTTACTATTTTTTTTTGTCTCCAACAGGATTCTGATGGGATCTTAAATTCTTCCATTTCTAAACAGGCGTTTCAGTGGCTTTAGTTGTCATCACCACCATCACATTTCAACCCAGATTCAAAACGGAGGCAGCTTCATGCATTTGTGAATTAAAGTGCAGTAAAGCTGACTATCAGTTTCTGAAGGCAAATTCTGTCAAATGAAAGAAGGTTGAGTCTGTGCTGATGAAGTCCAACGGTGGATAAGTTCGAATACCAGTTAGCAGAAAATTTAGAGAACAAAAATACAAATGAACAGCTATGATGAATGAATGAGGTGGAAATTAAATAGAGGGAATAAGAATAAGAACAAAAGAAGAAAATCCAGATTTCTATAGCACTGTTATATAGTATCCCCCCCACCCCCTCAGGCCAAACATCTGAGGCAGAGTGACAGATGGACCGTTGTTTGCTTCACACCACAGAAATGTTTTACCAGCCCTTGCGCCCATGTCAATCAATGGCCGGCATGTTCCAAAACATACTCAACACACAAAGAGAACACTTTGGCTTGAGGAAATGGATTGTGCCCGAGATTGGCAGGGGACTCTGCAAGTGTCAATCACCAAAGGCCCTTTGTTTTATCCCTCTTCTATTGCTTCTATAACAAAGACCTGTCTTTTTACTTTCATTCGTCTTTGCATGAGTAATACGCATTCATATGACTTTTCTTTGTTTGTTGTTGGTTTGTTTTACATTTGGTTCCAAGACAAAAAGTGGTAAAGAAAAGAACCTCAAACAAAAGTGTAATGCTGTAGGTTTATCCCAGAGAGAGGATTTTATCAGAACCTACAGGTAAGAGAGGAATTCACAACCGTCCATTTCTGTGCAGCAGGCTTTTGTGAAACCACTAATCTACACATTGCATGATATGCTGATGATGAGTGCAGGATGAATCGGGTAGGGAGGGGAAGGCGGTCTGATCGCTACAGTTTGAAACCGCAATTTCACACAACGAATGTTTGAAATCTGAGAAAGCTGCCGGTGCCTTCTCTGGCATTGCATCTAAGCGGCTTCTCGCTGTTTTCTTTTTTTTTTTCCTCATCTCTTTCCTCTCATCTCGTGTCCTTTCTTCCTGTCTGGCCTCTCCAGGTGCTGTGCTATCTCAGAGCTAACACAGGAATCCATGAGCCGTGTACATCGACGGCCCTTTGAAAAAGGAAGCCACTTTGCCGCTCATCTTGGAAAGCACCTTCCATCGTCCTCTGTGTTCCTCGCTGAGATGAAGGGAGTTCCTGAGAGAAGAGCGGGTTTTGTAACCAAAGCCACATGTTGGGCAAGACAGCCAGTTGTAGGACAAGAAAGATCTTTGTGGTGAACACAAGTGCTTGGCTGTCCTCTGGCATGCCTGTCTGTCAGCGTTGCTTTGCCGACTGGACACCTGTACAACTGTAATATTACACATGCAAAAACAAAAGGGAGAGTGGGGAGTTATAAGGGGAGATTATACAGACAGTGCTTGTGCATGTGTTTACTTTGTAATATATCACTAAATGGTGCTGAGTGCCCACTCCTGTTTGATGGGGAAACAACCTCCCTTTGTCTCAAAAGGATCTCTCAGGAAGTGAGAGTATATTTTTAACACTCAAAAAAATGTTGCTGGGATATTTCAGAGACAGTATTTGACCTTGAAAGGCACAACGAGTGTGACCATGGCGTGACTGAATCACTGATCATTTTTTGGACTTTGGTTATGCTTTGATCTTTTTGTTGTAATCTTCATATTAAGTAATTTTCTCAAGCCGTGTAGAATGAAGTCAAAGGAACAAAGAGATAAACCCCCCCCCCCCTCCAATATGAGAAAAAAAACCAACCCCATACACTTGAATAATCAAAGAAAGAAGAAAAAATAGAGACACAAGCCAGTATGGAAATCAAATGGGTGTCAGTGATTTGGAATGTGACTGCATCAGGAAGGGGAAACAGATAAAACCTGAATGCTGCTCTTTCGCACAGACACATACACACACAATACACATATCTTGTGGTGCTATCATCAGAGGGGAAGTGTCAGGTGACAGAAAACACGGATCAACCTCAGTGGTAAAACCACGAGTGTGTGTGTGTGTGCATTTGTGTCTCTGAATAGGAATGAGAAAGAAATGTACTTCTAAAATTTCTAGTCTTTACTTTATTAGCCAAAGCAGGGTCTTCAGATTGTTACAATTATTTTCAAGAACAAGATCAACAAGTGTATCTCTGCTTTCTGAACTATACAGCTTTATGGTTTTGGATACCTGCTAAATTATGGCATAATTGATTATGTATATGATATGGTTCAAATGACACTTGCTAAAAGACACGTCTATCTGTGCAGTGGTGCACATTTCTTGATACATACACGTTACTTTCAGATGAAGCCCATAAGACAGTCCTTGCTTTGTATCAACCCAATTTACCCTGCATTTGGTGTGTGTGTGCCAAATATGATTTTGTTTCACACTGACCACTGATAACAAAGGGAAGTCGAAACTCGTGGAATTCAATTCCAAAAAATTCCTGAATATTAAATTAATATTCAGTCTACATGTTTAGTGGGGACAGATGATGGTTTTGTTCTGTAGCCTAACATGTCGTTTTATCTGTGGAAGACAGGTTTGTGGTTTCAAGGACAGTTTACTGTAAATCACTTACATTATCAGGTAGAATAAGCTTGAGCATTATGTTTGTTTGAATTAAATATGCTAATATTACTTTCTTCCAAAGGGTTGATGAGGTTGAACAAGAAAATGTTAGCCAGATCATTTTAATGCTGTGGCTGACAGTTTAACATTAAATCTTCAGTAATTTAAAGTTCATCACCACTCATTCAAAAGCAACAACACAAACCCAGACTCTTAAAATGTATTACATTAGAGGGCACCACAAACAAAATTAAAACAGTTGAGACAAAAAGATAATGCTTGGGAGAGGAGAGTGGAAGAAACAGAGGGTTAATTCTTCTCTTGACAAGCAGGTTGGAAAGATTAGACAGAAACAAAATTACTCTACTTGGATTGGTACAAGTGTCCAGGCAAAGTGGGAATGGAAGTGTGGGTGGCTTGCTGATGAAAGGCAGACGTCACATTTCATGTGTCAAATGTCCTTGTTAGGTTTTTTTTCCCTTCTTTTTTTTCTTGGTTCTTCCCTGTCTCCAAATCTGCCAACACTTCAACAAATGTACCCCATTTTCTCTCTCTCGTCCTCTCTCTGATTACCTTTCTATGTTCTCTACTGCAAGAGGGATAGTGTTTAGTCTAATTGACCAACTATGGCGATGACAAAGCTATCAAAGCAAAGGGATTTTGATTTTTCCTTTTGAGACATGCCTGCTTTTTCATTTTGTCAGTTCCTCATCTTCTTCAAACCATCCAGTTAAGATCTTTATGTAGGTGGCGAAGATATAAAGGTTAGAGTTTCTGCTTAAAGTTTAATATTTTATCCTAAGACTTGCAAATCTAAACTATGCTAGAGGCTGAAATACTTAATTTATTTGGATAAAATAAGCGACTTGTTTCAAGGTTATTTATATCCATATGTCTATGCACTTATTGGACTACAGTATGTACAATGTGGACTTTTTTTCTTTTGCTGCAGTACTAACTGTGAGCAATTGGAGGAGCTCTAGTGATATTGTTTTGATCACTCGGAAAGACCACTGGAAGGACCACATCTACATCTGTATACATGTGCATGCAAACCTTGACTGTGTACCTATTTTTGTATGTTTGTTACTTCTGCTGCTGTGCTGACAATGCATGCATTTGTGGATTAAAGTTATGTTAGTGCATGTGTTCAATGTGCACAGCCTTATACATATTTTTTGTATACACAGGGCCATGTGTGTCATATGGGTAACAAACGTGTGTAAATTCGAGTACAGCAATGAAAATAAACAACACTTATTTGTGCTTTGATTATAAGTGAACTTTGACTCCATTTGCTTTATTGACTATTTTCTTAATTCGTCTAGTTTAACCACTTTTACCAATTTGCATCGCTACACTTATTAAATATTGTTGTAAATGTGATAAAAAAAAATCTTAAGTTATGGAAAAAGTTTGTTTTTTGTGAGGTTATATGATCGTAACCTTTGAGCATCGGTTCATCAGCTCATACTTCAGTGAAGTGAACTTTTATGCCATATTGAATTCAATTTCCTTTGTGTGTCATGTATTGTATTCTAGAAATGATAGATGTGATAATAGAAATGATGTGAGGTCACAGTGACCCTGACCTGACATCTAACAAGTCTATTCTAAGTAAATAAATATGATAATTAAAAAAAAAGGTCCTATAAAATTCTCAGATATCAAATTTGAAGTAAACACATATTAAACCTGGATAATATCAGTTGTGTTACAGAACTTAAACCAGAGTAAAAAGACAAAAAAGTGATTCACATTAAACATAAATTTCATGTAAATTATCTTTGAAACAGAAAAAAAAAACCAGAATCAGAAACGGAAAAAGAAAAGAAAGTGTCTTTCTTGATAACAAGAACAAAAAATAACATGTTCTAAAAACTAATAATGTACACAAAATACAAAGCTATAAATTGAAGATGCTGCACAATCAAAAGCATATGCCAAAAACTGAATGCTGTAGGAACCTCAATGACCTGCCACTAACAATTTTTTTTACATCAGAATTGACCTCCAAAACAAACAACATACAGTAGAATACAACAGCCTGTGAGGCAATTTAATCCAGGAGACTGAATAAAACCATGACTGAACTGACACTTACTTTTATGCATTTTTTTTTACATTTTTAATTTTGTTTTACTTAATTAATTTTTTGGGTGAAAAAAAGTGTGCCAGGCATAAATGTAATGAAAGCTAAGTTTCATAAAGTATTACATGAAAGACATTTAAAAAATGGTATTAGTGTTTAAATGAAGGAAAGGGTACATCTGACAGTCAGCGTGTATTTAAGATTACAAAAACAGATTATCACTACCAAATCTCTCAGTTAGTATTTTGCAAGAGAAATATGTCTCTTTGTACATCTAAAGCTCAGCTGTCTTGTAGCTCTTACATGCTGTTGAAACGGTCTCAGCACAGTGGTTGATATTGGCCTTGCAGCAAAGAAAACAATGCCCCTACATGGTCCTATCAAATTCTTACTTAAATCCCCTCTTTTAACCCGCTTTCATTCTGTGTCATTCTGCCTTGTAGCTGGCCTAGACTTACAAGTCTCTGACTGTGACATAAGGGATTCTGCGTCGTCCAGTCCTAACCGATTACACAAAGATGCAAGACAAAAGGACAGCAAAGTGGCCTGCACATTTATTTGCCTCTGTGAAGTGAGACGGAAAGAAGGACAGAAATTCAAAGAGTGATGGGACGGAGAGAGAAAAAGAGACAGAAAATGGAAAAGAGTGGAACACAAACAGGAAGTAATGATTATTTATGATTATGGGTGTTAATAAAGTCAAATATACAATAAAATAAAAAAAAATACTTAAAAAAAAAAGGAGGAAACAAAAGGCGAGAAAAGGGATGCCTTTCTTTGTAGTCACTCTTGTTATCGCTGGTCCAGGCCAGCATCTTTATTCTACCAGTAGAAAATGCTAATCATCAATCTCAGGCTGCGTGCTACGTCTCTGTTTAATAGCTGATAGGGAGTCTCCACAGGCTGCTTTGCTTCTTTGTTTAAAATGACATATAACGGGACTGAGCCTTATCAGTGTCTCTATGCATTCTCTCTCTC
This sequence comes from Pundamilia nyererei, assembly GCF_000239375.1. Classification (NCBI taxonomy): domain Eukaryota; kingdom Metazoa; phylum Chordata; class Actinopteri; order Cichliformes; family Cichlidae; genus Pundamilia; species Pundamilia nyererei. The sequence goes on along the minus strand of NW_005187547.1, from coordinate 628,394 downwards.
TCTCTCACCCTCCCTCTCTCTCTCTCTCTCTCTCTCGCCAGTGTAAAAAAGCAAGCTGCAATTGATTTTGAGCCAGGGATAACTTAATTCATCAATTTAACATGAAATGAATATGCCCAAGTAAGGATGTGGGGACATTAGGCAACCTTTTCAACAATAACAAAAGAAGAGGAGAGACAGAGAGAAAGGGAGCGAAAGAGAGCAAGGGGATAAAGGATTGAAATTTTCTGGTATTATTATCACCTTTAGAACCCATATTTTCATCTTCATAGCAAATCCATCAGCAAGGGAGAGGTACTAGAGCCAAAATCACAATGTATTGTTAAACATATCAATAAATCTAGCGTACTGATAAAAATGACCACTGGAACATAATTTAAAAAGTGACTAAAACTATAAGAGGAGGGGGGCGGCATATTATCGCCAGGTTGTGGTGACGGTGTTCACCTCTACTGTACGAATAAAAAGGAAACACACTTCTTCTTGCAAAGTAGTTGGGTCCTTCTCTCCTGGTAAAAGTCGGAAAACCTATCATACTTTTTATACTGATGATGATATTATTAGATTTTATATTACTTTGTAGTGCCAACCATAGCTTTTTTCTTGCAAGACGCTTAGGATATAACTATCAGATCTATCAGATAACAATTTATCAATTTCTATCAAATTAGAAAGCATGCCAATAGCATTGCGGAGTTGGCTACCTTACAAGCTATCAGCAGATAAACTAATCATAAGAAGCTTTGCAGGTTCAGTAGCAGATTGAAGTCTTGCACTCACAAAGCGCCATCTGGAGTTTTTGTCCACTGTCGACATGGCAGTGGACAACATGGTACAACTGATGGTCAACAATGACATGATGGCAAATCCTTATGCTCAGATTTGTGTGTATGCACTGTTAGTAAATAAGGTCCAAATGATCTCAAACACACTACCAATGCAGTAAAAGCAATGGGGTAAAAGCAGGATAGAAAAACACACAGTGCTTAACATTGTCTCAGTCATGGCCTCCGCAGACCACAAACCTCAACATTACTGAAGTGTGGGATCATCTTGACAGAGGGTGGAAACCTGTAGAACTGTTTATGAAGGCCACTTAAAGAAATTATGAGAAAGTTTGCCTAAGATAATTCAAGATGTGCTGAATAAAAGTGGTCATAATAAATAGTGATTTTCAAGCTCATGAGAACTGTACAAACTCTATGTTTGCATGTTTCAATAATTTGGTGCACTGATTTGCCATTTTCCTAGCAAAATATAAGAAAGACAAGTGACTTGTGAACAGTACTGTAGGTGCATACTGAAAAAAGTGAGAGAAAAAAAAAGAATAAATACAGAAAGTGGTCAAAATTGGAGCTCAGAACTAATCTATATAATGAAATCCTAGCTTTTCTGGATGTTTAATGTATTGTGTCCTGTGATGATAAGCCTTTGGGCAGTTTTGTATCTCTCTATTTTTTAACGTTTACATAGGGATGCATTTTAATTAATACTTTTGTATACTTTCTAAAATTTGTGCCAGTGTTATGTAGTGGTCCCACAAATTAACTAACTGATGTATACAACAAAGTTCAAATATAATTCAATAAAATATCAACCATTTCATATTAATGCCTGGCTATTTCAGAAATTGATCTATTACACTTAAGTAAGTGTACACTTAAGTACACTTAAGTTTGATAACTTGTGCACTGACTCTACCTAGATAATGATTTTGGATCCAAATCAAATATTCTAGCTTCCTATTTCCTCACTGTCTTGCACTTACAGGATGCCACTGTTTATGATGGTTTCGGGTCAGCTGCTTGTCTGTCACATGATCAAGAAGGAAGGAAAACATTAACGCTGAACATGGGCTGGAGCAGGTGAAAGCTCTTGGCCTTACTGTCAGTACTGAGAGATGTCATTACTTATTCATGAGTCCTAAATGCAGAGCAAATTAGATGGCCATGGCAGACCCTAAGCCATGGGTTGAGTTACAATTCCTTGTGTGTAGTAGGGGATTTTAGATAAAAGCAGTCTTGTTGAAACAAACTTAGTGAGTAGCTGTGATATTCGCCAAAAGTTGATTCTCTTCATCTGGACGTAGCATTTTAGATGCGATATTGACTTCATCTACATAGCCATTTAAAAGAAACAAAAAGGATACCCAATTGTTATTAATAAAAATGTTTCTTTCCTCTTGTACGAACACATATGGAGTAGGGATGGGTGAGGATGGAGTTTTGTCTCTGGCTTTACACAGTGAGAATTCAAACATTTGTGCTAAAATTCAGTAAAATTCAGTAAACCTTTGTTTAGCAAATTGCAAATTTTATTTAACAACCTGCAAAAGATGGAGACTAAATTATTACCACTTGTTTATTGAGTTTATTATGTTTAATGTCATTTGAGACCATTATCATTATTGTCTAATGATTATAGCTTTCCTTGAACAAATGAGGCAGTAAAGTGAAGTTACAGAGCCACAAAGTACCCATAAGGAGGAGGAGGAGGTGAGGGTGGATTGTCATGGTAAGCAAACTCTTCTTGGCAGAATTGGTAGAGTTCATTTAAAATGATTGGTTTCTGAACCAGCTTTTAAGTGTGGTTCACAAATTTTCGATATTGTTGGAGTTGGGGCTTTCCCGAAGTTTAATGTTATCCTGCTTTATCCATTCCAAAACCAATTTTGATGTGTGTTTGGGATCACTGTCCTGTTGGAACACCCAACTGTGTTTCAAGTCTCCAGCTATTATGATAAAGTTTAAGAATTCGGAGCTAGCCATCTTTTTACGTTATTCCATCAACTTTGTACAATGTACCAATACAAGTGGCAGCAAAACAGTCCTAGAGCATGATGCTACCGCCACCATAATTGACAGCTGAAACAATGTTGTTAGGTTTGAAATCCTAACCTTTATTCCAAACATACCTCTTGTAATTATGGCTAAATTCTTCATTCTGTGTCTCATCTAACTATGTATAGGATTTGGCTTGTTCATATGGGGAACTACAAATTTCAGTAGAGTTTTTAATGTTTTGGATTTTGGGGCAGGGGCTTCTTTCTTGTCTGGCACCCTCTCAGTCCATGGCCATGTAAAACTTGCTTCGCAGGACAGTGACACTGTTCCTAAACTTTCTAATCATTTTCCTCTCATTTGAGGGTGATAGTTTGGGTCTTCTTCCTGACTTTGGGAAATTGATGACACATCCAAGAGACCCAAATTGTGTAAATCTAAATCTCCTTCTTAGATCTTCACTGAATTTCTTGGACTCTCCAAATTCTTTGGAGTAATGTATAATCCAGCATGTACTGTCAAACAAATCCCTTTTATGATGTCAAAGAGACACTACTGACCTAGTCAAACATGATCAATAGTGATAAATTAATAGGTCTTGGTCTTTTTTTCTGCTGACATGTTGTCGTCTGTAGGACCTCCGTGTACAGGGTCTTTATAGTCCAAATGCAGATCCAAATGTTCGTTGTGGGTGGCTTTTCAACGTCAAACAAACGACTAATTTTAGACATCATTTTTATACTGCTTCAATAGGCTCTGTAGTCCCATGTCTCCAGAGGGTGGAGGGCATGTTTTATGTACAGAAAACATGAAGGAATGCAGGGTGATCAGTGGACATCTCCAAGATGGCGCAGGCTCTTGACGCTAAAACAAAAATGAGCAGCTGCACGGTGGATTTCGAGCAGAAATGTCCCCAGTTTCTCACAGGTAGCTTGCAAAATGTGCGCACCAACAAAGACTGCCGAGTAGATAGCCCAGAAGATACAGACTTCCACAACCTTTTTAATCCTGCTATTGAACACAACCACATTCACTTCCTCTTACAATCAGCTCTTCACAATAAAACAGGTTACTTGTAAAAACCTGTAAAAATACTTTCTCTGCTAAGTGCATTAATGGTATGTATTTGATCAGACATGAGACATTTTGAGTGAACTGTGTCTTTCATGATCCAGTATTTCAGTTTCTCAATTTCCCACTGAATACAGCTCTTGTGTGATCAGAGGTCTGTACACAGCAGAGGGTGCTACTGTTTCAAAGCAGCTGGAAATGATCTGTCATCAGAAGGGAGAGATGAAGATAATAACTGGGTATTATGGGATGTATCTGAAAGCTTAGGGACATCATACACGCTCAACACATGCACATTCTGTGTGCTTAACCGTGATACTTGAAGACCATGGCTTGGAAACGAGCCAGATGGCTGAACTGGTATAATATTACTTCATTAAGACAAACCAAAAAATACAATAATCATGTTAACTCTGCATGACAGCCATGAATAACCACTATGAAGCAACTGCCCTCTCTTACCCTTGCAAGAACAGAGAGCAGTTGTTGGCACTGATATAGTTGGCCATGGATAAAAATGTAAACGTAGTTTCAGCCTTGTAGCTAGACAGATGATAGCTGGTAAAAAACATTGTTGCTCCATGTACCCAACCTGATTTACAAATTCTCCGCTCTGTTTTCCATCTACCAGACTCCCAAGCAAACAGGCCAGAGAGGTTACACTACAGGAAATGAACTGCATATCACGTTACTATTTCTATTTGATAGAGGCAGGTGTAAAATATGCATGGCTGGACTCCGTGGGACAACCCCACCATGCTATCATTGACTATTCATTTTTCTTTGGTTGTCATTGATGTATGTTGGCAAAAGAGTAAGTAATGCATATGTAACCCACACATATATACACCTTTTTAAATATACATTGGCCAAGAACGAAAAATACTGCCCCAGTGATTTTTCCACAGTCCTTATCTGCATTTGCAGGTTGCCCAGATCCATCAATGTTTATGAAGCTAAGGCAAGTGTAATTCTAGCACATTTATCCACCTGGAACACCCACGTGCATGTAGACATGCACATGGAATTTGGGATTTTTTCCCCTTTTCTTATTATCCAGCCAAGACAAAAATCTTGAATTATTTTTAGAGGAAAAATTCCCAAATATTTTATGCTAGATAAGAAGAAGATATGGCTTGGGGAGGCTCCTGGCTGGACATCATGGGAAGATAACTAGGATTTATTAATGACCTGACACTGGAAGAGTCTAAAGTAATTAGGCTCTTCCCTCTGTCTTTCTGGTCTGCCCGCTTTCCCGTTTTCTGCTTTGGTAGATGGGGAAGCAAATTTTGGTGATAGTTTGATAACCAAAGCAACAAGATCACCCAGTGGACAACAGGGAAAAAAACAAAAACAAAAAAACAAAAACCGATGAGAATGAATGAGTATAGAAAAAAGAGGGATGCCACTGATGTTATCAAAGTTCTTTCAATTTGTCCCACAGAAAGCAAAGCGCCTATCAGCTGCATTCACCTGTGAATGGTTAATTGTCCAGCACATGCATATGGGTGAGTCATTAATAACATTTGATTAATGGTTTAATTCTCTCGCCCATTCTTTTTCACTCTCTCACAGACATGCTTAAAGACAGAGAAGCTCACAATGTCTATATTATATTGAATGAATATACATTCAATTGCTATACAAATAGACAAAATAGCCTTTTTCTGACATGTATATTATGTAGATGTAAGAGTTTTTTTCATTTGTTTTTTGTTTTTTGTTCATGTGATGTGTGACACACAACCTATATAAATGGTAATGGACTGAATTTGAACCAATTTTCAGAATCCAAGATTTTTGGACTCTGAAAATTCCAAACTTTAATGTTTATAAAATAATGTTTTCAGACTCTGTGACTGTGATGTGGGAGAGAGTCACTGTAGTTTCAGGTTTATGGTTTTCCTACCGAGAGAAAGAAGAGTTTTGAAATTTAGCAAGTCACTAAAGTATAATAATGAATGTGCATTGCTAACATAAGTTACAGAGTGGATGCACTCTTTTTATGGCTGTTTACGATGACAGCCAACTATGACAAAATCACTCGGTAAAGAAAATGTCATAAAACATGTGCTATACACTGTGATACATTGCACTCCTACAGTTTCAGAATAAATTTTCAAAGGAGCTAATAAAAAAGGCAATGGATAAATATTGCTAGACAAAGAATATGTCATATAATTATCTCCTCTGTGCACACTCCTGCGAAGCGGCTATCCCCCTTAAAGCCCCATTTGTCTCTTGATCCATTAGCAGAACCGTCTTGAATATCTTTCTATCTCTCACAGCTGCTCTAGGATGGAGAGAAAGCATCTGAGATACATTACAACAGTCAGTTGGAGTGTAAATTGTTCACATGTGATGCTATCCATCCCCCGGGTGCTCAGCTATCCTCCAGAATATATGTGTGTACATGCATGTTAGAATGTTTGTGTCTGTAAGCAAGAGAAAGTAGAACATTGTCCATCAATGGTGAAAACCCAAAGATGAATTTGTGATCTTGACAGCTATGTATGCGCACATGTACATATGCTTTTGGTCAAACTTTGTGTACCCCACTAAATGAGTGTGTGTGCAAGTGTGAGTGAGTGAGTGTGTGTGTGTGTCACACAAGGCACCTCACAAATAGAGAGCAACAGCAAGTCAATGTCCACTTATCACAAAGAAGAGGATAAGAAGATTATCTGAAAATCAAAGGCTGACAGTATCTGAACTGGTGAAGTGAGATGGACTGGCAGCTTTTCCTTCTGTCAGTCTTTTTATTTTTAATGCTCCTAAGGTCTGTTGTTGGTCTCTTCACTCATCCTGACTTTTGTCTCTTTCCCTCCGAGTGTTTTGATGTTTTTAAAATAATAATCATGTTCAGAAATATGAATTCTTCATGATGAGCTGAAACTTTGTTTTAATGGATCAAGTTAATGCTTGCTCAATGTGGGACTTAGTGAAATGTTGAGATTAGGACTTTATGACTGTGTGGTATGATGTTTTTCTGATGATAAATGTATCAAAAATAACTAAAAAAGGCAACCTAGGTTAAACAATAGGGTTAAACAGAACTTATCAAGATTAAAAATAGGATTTACAAGTTTTCAACAGTATATGATTCAGTGCCAATACAGGAAGGTGTGAGCAAAATTTGTTTGATGTTGACACTGTAAGCAAAGGTTTGTGTCTTTAGAAAATCAATCAGTGTTCTTTTCCTCAGTGTTTTTTTTATATCTTAACAATCGAACAGTAACTGCATTAATAGTAAATGTCTAAGAGTACACATCGATTTAAAAAAAACAAAACACTAGCAGCTTCTTTGTTAGTTTTTATGCATCTATTATTGTGCTATCAGTGAATGTGTATTTCTGTACTGTATAAAAACCTGTTTTCTGAAAATAAGAGTGGGGAGCCGTGTTACAATATACATACTTTCATTTTTCATACTTTTATCTGTGTAATTAGGTCACTAAGCATCGGTGTGTGACACAAATTAAGCCAATATAATCAAGCCAAAGAAAAAATTCCTAAGCCTCTATACTTGCGTGTTGTAATCCACAAAGCCATAATTGCCTCAATTTGCTGTCTTAGGTTTGTAACAAGACAGACTAGATGTTCTTCCCCCAGTACAATGATGGACCTGTGATTTAAGATGTCGTACAGCAGTTTAGCTGTAGTGTGTGTGTTAGACAGACAAGATGTTCTACAGCCTTTACAATGACAGATCTGTGGTCAGAGCTTCACAGCTAGAGTGTGTGCATGTCTGAGCGTGATGGATCAGCTCTGGGTTGACATGATGTCCAACAGGAGTGTAGTACAAGCTCCAACAAACCACGTTGCTTCTGGTCTACATGCTCTGTGCATTTGCAAAGCTAACTAGTGCTTCTCTCGTGGTAAGCATTACTTCCTACCATTATGCAGGTTTTGTTTATTTCCCTAGCATGCTTCCTAAGTTTTTCTTTGGTGCTTACTCTTCATTGATTTGTTTTATTTTAAAAGACATGCAACTATTTGTTTTTGCTTCTATCACAATCTGTCTTCGCTGACTTGGTGCAGTGCTAATATAATCTCATAAAGATTTAAAATCTTCTCATTATGAAGCCTTTTAATTGACCTTTAATTTAAACTGATGTGGCACTTTTTGATGTCTACTTCCCCATAAAATTACCACATTTGTGCATATGTGGGTGGATGGATGCCTTTATGTGGATGAGTAGTGTTTTACTAGGGAGAAATGTGTCTGGATAACAGACATCTCTCTTGTACTGACCCGATTCAGCTTATTGTCATCACAACTTAAACCCCCACAGAAAAACATTGTCTGTCTACCTTCTCAATTTAGTTAGTCTGCAAGGACTGGAGTGTCCCTGCAGAACATAACCAGAGTCCAAACAACACACTCTCAGATACACACACACACACACACACACACACACACACACACACACACACACACACACACACACACAAAAGGCCATTATAAAATGCCAATTTATATTTAATATGTTCCTGTTTGAATCTGTTTGGGCCACAGTGTTACAAATGGAGGCGACGTGGTTAAAGTATTTATGCTATGCAACCCAACAGTCTATCTATTAGTAATATGGGTGTAGTGAAGGGAAACATATTCTTTGTCTCATATCCCATTTGTTGTCAGGATGGATTCACTCACTGAGCGAGATGCCATACGGGGATAACAAGAGGATCACGAGGGGCAGAGAAGAATCTGTGGCTGTTTGTGTGTGCATGAGTACACTCAGTAATTCAAATGGGTGGACTTAGTTTTTATATTTGAATGTGTGAGTGAATGTGTTTGTTGGAGACTAAACTGAAATATAAGTTACTGTGTTGCAATAACATTGTTTGCTTCTTTTTTTCATTCTATTTACTTTGTATCTTTTTGCCCAGTAGTGAAAAGCAGTGGAAAGCATGAACGTCCATCCATTTGCAGGACCCTTTTCAAGATTGCGGGGGGCGCTGGAGCCTTTCCCAGCTATCTTAGGGCGAGAGGCAGGGTACATCCTGGACAGGTTGCCAGTCTGTCGCAGGGCTTACACATAGACAAAGAGAACCAATTGAACTTAAATTCACACCTATGGGCGATTTAGTTTCCAATTAACCTAAGTGCATGTCTTTGGACCTTCTTGCAGTGGTAACCACCGTGCCACCATGCTGCTGGAAAGTATGAAAGTTAATACCTAAAATCCAAACTGGATATCATTTTGATGTGTCTTTAGCATTTCATTTATTTATTGTAATCTTATGTGAAAGCTTTGTAGACTGCAGCACACAAGTGAAGCAACTTGTGGGAAACACAGCAAAAAGTTTGTGTATAGCCTGAAATCATGATCATGTTAACCTTTAAAAACAAAAGCCACAGTTAGATGGGATACAGTGTTGTTCTTCTTGTAAAGACACAGAAGTACTGTAGGTACTGTTGTAACATTGGCTCTATTTGTTGAATCACTTTAGGAAACAGACAAACAGTGGTAGTTGTAGGCAAACATCATGTAAACAAGAGGAACTGGATGCCGCATTAGGCTAAATGACAGTTAAATTTAAGGCATGCAGTGCTGGTAGCGATATGCTACGGAGCAGACAGCAAAACAAAAGGAGAGATGTTTACAGTGGTGTGACAATGAGCCATGCCGGGGAGAAAGGTAAGAATTAATAGCAACAAAATGAAATCCTGCTTAGGATGCATGTTTACCTCTGGTTAAATGCATATTAGATGACTGGGTAGAACTTTAAAATAAAAGCAAATAAAATTTCAAAGCCACGCTGAGGTGCACAGGGGCATATTGTAATCACAACAGGGTGGAACATAAGTTAAAAGTCTTTCAGAATTTATATAACATAGAAGTGACATTACTTTGGATGTAAGTGAAGAGGAGAATTTGCATGAGGTATAAATTACTTATCAGGGCACAACATAAGTTTCTCAGTACTGTTGGCACCAATCAAAATTAATTATTTCTGTTGTTAATTTTTTATTGTCTCAACACACAACTGAAAAAGTGCATTAGTCACTTAGCATCCATTTAATGTTTCATGGCAAGCTGCTTGGAAGGACAAAATATAGTCACCAAAGAGAAAACAACTAAATGGAACCACGTGATGCTTCTACATACAGATGTCACACATCGAGGAGGACAACTGTACTGGTAGTAACGTGAAAGAATTCAGTGCTTTGGCACAATTTCTATTCATTCATGTTCTGTATTGGACTAAAACAGGAAATATATAGTAGCTTTGGGGAGAGTAAATTTAAGATTTCTCTCCTTGGGAACTTTTATGAAAAACTGCTGCTGTCATCTTTTTTCCATTACTGCTGACTGCTACTTATGGAAGCCATATTGTGGAAAATTCTGTAGATAAGAATTCAAGTAGTTCATGAAAAAACCCTTAATTTTACTTTTAAAAGAATATATTCTGAAAATAGTTAGTGAGTGTATACTTCCTCCCAGGTGAATCTTCATATCTTATAAGTATTTCATCACAACTTTCTTGAACTCGTCCCCAGTACAAGGCTAACAGTGTATGACAGGCCCTACTGATATTAAAGATATTTCCTTTCATGTTAAGCCACTGAAAGTATGTTCAGTTAACTATCAATTCTTGACTTTTGTACAGTTATCATTCTTTATGGAAGAAATGTTCAGGGTGTCTGGCTATAACAGTTTGGTTCCTGGGGAACTGCAGCTTTTTAGTCTTGTCAATAATACAGGCCTTGATGAGGCACAACCTGTCCCCAACTGTGAAGGTTTCATCCAAAATTAATTAATTCCCTGTTTTATTAATCTGAAACCACAAGCTGAGATGTTCAAAGCTGCAGGAAATCCAGGACCTGTGGTTCAGAGGAAGAGGGCAAATAAGTGAGAGGGAGAGAAATGATGTTTGCCAGCACATTGGCTCCTACCATCGTAGTCTTCAAAGTTATTAGGAAAGTCATCAAACTCTAAAGAAGTGTATACAATACATACAACCTGGACTGGAAATGTTCATAAACAGTAAAATACTTAAAGTTGTGCATCAGATATAATAATAATCATATTTTTTTAATTTAAAAATGTAGTAAATGAAAGGTAACACATACTTTAGGTACATGCATAACACGCACATCTAATGCAAATGACACACCTTGTGCTGTTTTAGACTCTTCACAATTGAATGGCCCAAGAGTAATATATATTCATCAGCGTCATTTTTCACACCCACACGTTGAGGAATGAAAACAGCCCATCCGTGCACGTATATAGACACACTCACAGCTTTGATGTATATTTCCATTAATTTATCGGGCAGGGGGTGTGGGATGCCGGGAAGGTCACGGGACGTCATGTTTTTAAACTGACAGTGTTTTTTAAGGTACTTGTCAGTCTGGGACGACTGAGCAGAAAAGCTGCTACCCTACATCCACACTGTGTGGAAGAGGGAGTGTAGGGAGGGGAATGGGCAGGCATACAAGTGAGAAAGCCAAGGGGAAACGTCAGTGGGATGATAGAGAGGAAAGAAATTGGAAGAAACTGTGGGCATGGATTGAGAGCAGGAGGAGAAGTGGGCTACAGAAAGCAATGTGAAGGGAGCAAAGATGGAGTGAAGGGTGGAGTACGTTTTTCCACGGAAGTGAAGAAAAAGTTTAAAAAGACTGCATGCTTGGTAAAAACATAATGGCTAATAATAACGATAATAATAATAATATGACATTACTTTGGATTCATCTCTCAAAGGCCTCTACTGTTAATAGGGCATTGAAAATGTATGTGCCCACTCACTGCAGAAGTGATTCCACTGCATCATCTGATCGGTGTGATAAATTCCAGGGTAAATTAATTGTAGCACTCAGCTTCTGCTGGAAATTTGATGTGTATTATCTGCTTAAATAAAGGAGAACATATTAAGATGTGACCACGCCTTGTATTTAGAAATTTGATGTTCATGAAAATGACAGAGTAAGTTGGTATGCTAAATCCAATTATTCATTCGATTCAAGTAAAGGTTAGGCCTCTTTGCTCTTTGAACAGATCTTTTTAAACTACATCCTTCTCCATGCTCCTGGACCTCCCATGGCTGCCTTTGCCTCCATTTGCATTCATTTTCATGATTGCTCCATGCCTGTCTCTTTTTCCCCACCTCTCCCTCCTATTACCTGCCTGTCCACTTGACTTTGCATCACTCTGCAGACAGAATTCACCATACTCGCCTCCTTTTCAAAACCACAGGCATGGTTGAGGGGAGCTGTAGTTGAAATCGTTCAAGTGTGCTCATTCGCGTTTTTTAAGGCTTGTCATTTCACAATTCTACCTTTTCCAACGCTGCTGTCGAATAGACGGGGATTAATAGGCATCACCTCAGTGCTCCTCAGAGTGGATTTTTGCCTTGCCTTTGAAATTATTAAAAGAAAATTCAATTTTCTGTGGAATACATGTATTTTAAAACATCTTTTCTAACTGACAGGATATCTTATCTATGACATTTAAAAATCAAGGCAACTAAGGTTTTTTTTTTTCCCTTTTTACTACACAGGTGAGCTTGATAGAAATGTTTTTACTTTTCATCTACAACAACTTTTTTCTCCCCAGCGCAACTGATGTAAAATAGAGCAGCAATCAGACAAGCTGAAAATGTAAATATCCATAACTATTTCCATATACTGCTAATGTTTCAGTAGAATACATGTTCTGCGATAGTCAGAATATGAAAACAGGGTGGGGGTGTCTATAAAAATTGCTTATATAATGTAGTTTAAAATGCAGATTCCAAAATTACTATAGATACTCATTTGCAACAGTATCAGTATTAACAGCGCCGTCTTGGCCTCCTCCAGCTGTCACACAGGTAGAATCACAGCCTGTTGCCTCACCAGCGAATGAACACATGAACAAGAGTTCACTCAACACTGAGCGTTCAGTGTCAATTTGAGAGGTCAGTATTAATCATTTATCATATATCTCAACCTGACTGGTGGACAAGTCAACATAAGCCTTTTAGCTATTAGCGGTAACCAGATAGCTATGTTAGCTGTCTGTTTAGCTATCGTTAGGGTAGTGACTAGCTATAGTTAATTTGATTCAATTCAACAACCATTTTGCTACTGGCATTCTTCTATTCTTTCATCTGTACTAATAAATTTCACTTGCTGACTCCAAATCTAAAAAACCTTTTCATCTAGCATGTCTCATTTTTTAGTTATGAAGTTTTAAGTATTGGATCATGTGACAGAAATGACAATGTGTTTTATCATTTAAGAAAAAGGGTGTTCATGTTTGTCCCTGAATCCATCAATACATGCTTGACGGTGAGTTCAAAAGGAAAACTGAAGCCAGCTGAATCATCAGCATGGGAACCATTACTGTGGGTTCTCCAAAATTGTATTAGCAATGAAAGAACAGAGAATTATGCTGAACGTGTGGATAACATGCTAAAAGCAACATTTTATCAGGTAATAATTACAGTAATGTCACTGAGGAAGCACTTTTTACATTCTCATCTTGACTTTTTTTCCACCAAATCTTTGCGATGTCAGCGATGAACATTTAAAAATATTTCATCACGATATAAAAGTGACAGAAAACCAACTTAATTTTGTTGGTTCTTACAAAGAGAGATGGATGAGGAGCACAAGTGTAAAAGTAAGTTCCTCAAAAAATTGTTTTATTTTGAGCTAAATTAACAGAAATGTGCTTTAATCTATCTATGGCATCATCTTAGGTTTGTTTTCAGAATAAACATTTTAGTAGAAAACAGTTACAATTTCAGACATTGTGTTTATATATTATATTTATTTTCAAAAATGTCAAGACATCAGTGATATATAACTCAAACATATAGCTTAAACTGGATTCCATTATCTGAAATCAGTAAAGCAGTAGATAAAGAGCTCATATGTTCTCAGTAGCACACAAAAATTATGTTTTGAAGACCAGTGTTATAAAACAATAACGTTAAATTTGGAGATGGGCAGCAAATGTTATCAGTCTCGCCTCTCTAGAACGTTCATAGAAAGGGTCAGTTGAAGAGGATAACATAATTATTTGCTTCTCAAAAACCCCAGATTAAAGCTGTAAAAAGTCTACCAATAGCTAGACAGAAACGGTGGCAACCTACTTTACTAACTCTATTTGCTCTGTTTGATCTTGACTGTGTTGTAGACCAGTCAAGATCAAACTCCTTGTAATGCCAGTCATAGTGTGTATTCAGGCCCTCTAGTTTGGATCCCAAGTGAGAGTAACATAAATGGTAATCAAAATGTTAATGGCTCACACAGTGTCATAGTGTTATATACACAAACCTCCCCTAAAACCTAAATTGTGAATAAAACATAAAAGCACTTGCTCCATAATGCTCTTCTGCCCTTTATTCGATCCCCTCAGCTTCTCTCTTCCCCTCTTCTTTCTTGAATGCCAGATAACAACTTACATTTCACTTCTTTACAGGTCTTAAATAGAGAAAAGGTTAATTTCTTCAGTGTGTATAGACCTCATTTCAACTGCCAGGGTTATGTCCCTGCCCCCATCGTTAAAGACAACATTTAAATTTTTTAAAACCTACACGTCCTAACCAATTTAAATCCAGCTGATCATTCTACAAAAGCACATGGTGCAATGAAAAATGCATTGCAACCAAGTTTTTAATGGTTGGGTGAAACAGATGCTGGATGAGCAGATGTGTAATGAGGAGAACTTACAAATTTGGGGTCTAAGAAAACTTCTGAGATTTTGTTAAAATTGTGTCAAGTAACATATCCAGGCTGTCTTTGTGAACTTGCAAAGCAGTGTGCTAATCATTTACCCTCCACTCAAAATTGCCTTTTCTTTGTGACAGATCATTTTCAGCTAGGCGTTCTCTATCAGTTGTTTGTGGGGTCTCCACTCCTTCAGTTGAGTTAGTGCCTTTGAGACTTTTATCTGATGCCAGTATTGACAGTATTGCTCCATTAAACACCTTAAACACATCCAGTTAGGTTTTTAGGTAAGAATTGGGTGCTAAATTAACATAATGAATAATTACCACTGGTAACACTTGTCAAATTTGCTTTGACAACAAGGGTTTTGTCAATTAAATGTACAAATCGTTTATGGGACATTTGCTGTGTTTTGGCTGTAGTTGTAGACTCAAGTTATACACATATAAAATTAAGGATAGGGTGTATCTAAAAAAAACCATCTGGTTTCAGAGTGCTTTAATTCCACAGTTGTTCATGAGAAATAATCAAAACATATTGTTAGAAAGAGGGGATTCGTGAGTTTCACGTGGTTGCCTCCAGACAAGTTTGTGACAGTTTGGGAAGAGTTTGACTATCATATGGACGTACACATTAAATTTTGCCAACTGCATTTATTTATTTTTACGTCATCATACAGCACTATATTCTATGTGCTGTGCAGTGTTTTATCCACCCTGAATCACCAATTAACCTAACAAAGGAAAACTGGATATTCGCAGTGAGAATCTGCCAATCATCTCTTTAAATTTCCAGAGAATGAATGAAAGAATCAGAAGAGCCAAGAGAGTGGGAGGAGAGGAAGCAGAAACTCATTCTCTTATTTTGAGACCGACGGAAACCTGTCTAACTTTTTGACTATTATAAATGGAATCAAATATAAAGGTGGTGTAAATGATGTTATTTCTTTTCCTGCTTAACGCATCTTTGCATTAGAAATGTTTCTAAATCCAATAGTAAAATGGTCAAATAGTTGCATGTGTTTAAATTTGAACTTAAACGTGAAATGCATTCAATTACTGTTTATGTCTGGCAGTGTGCCATATTCCATACATTTGTCTGCATGTGGAAGTTATTGAACATGTAGTGTAGTATCCTGTATGCTCACTAATTTTACATGTAACTGTGCATGCCTGGCTAGTTCTCAGAGAGTATTGTAGTTGACCACGAAATAATAAAGAGAAATTTCCTCGAGGCCATCAGATTCGGTTTTCTAGGGCTTGCCATAATACTACATGTTGCTCTGTTTTCTATAGGCATTGTCATTCTCATAGTCTTTCAGTCCCTTTGTATCACACACTTGTGCATACACAGGTATACTCACTTACCTATGTATCTCACTTTCCTTTTGTCACTCCTTATCTCTGGCTTTCTAGCAAATATAGGGACAACAAGCAGAAAAGTCTGCAGGACATACAAACATATGCGCACAGTGCCTTCACCCAGTCACCCTTACTGCCGCATCTGCACCGCAAACAAGCGTATGGTTGTTATCGCTCTTCGCCATGCTCGCTGAGGGAAGTTTAAGCTGATTCGGTGACAACCCAAACTGAGCCACCCCGCCATTTCCTTACAGCGAGGGCTCTAATCTGCTAGACTCGGGGAGAAACAGAGTGGTCTGCTCTCTAATTCAACAGAGAAGCGAGGCTTGAAACAGCACAATTAAAAAGATACTGTTGTGTTTACACTCGCCGCCCTGTGTAACTGCTGAATGGGGGACATAAACAGCTTAGCTGCAGCCAGTGTAAGTGGCCTGCGCGGGCCTCCTCCTGCTGAATACGAGGAAGAGCTAGTGTATTCTGTCACACCGCATTTGACAGGAATTTGAAATCTGCTGTATTATGCACTGCCCACAATAAACCTTGTGTTGTTTGAAAAGCCGGCATTAGACAGCAGAAAACTGGCATCACAGAAGGGAAATAATTTGATCTTGTCTAATCTGGCTGAGGGGGAAAAATATTGTAATCCCTTCCATGCTCTGTGATTGCATGTGATGTGCATGTGCCTGCTGTCTGTTTGTGCAAGTTTGTGTAGCTTTACTGATGTGGTGCTGTGCATACGCATTTGTTTTCATCCAACACAGAGGTTTTTGAGCACGTAATTCTTTTATTTGGTCCTTTGTGTGAAATTGTTGATATTGCCTTTTCTGTTGATGTTCCCATAGGTTTTTCTCACATGGCAAATAATAACAGGAGAGTGATTTGGAGCTGGAAATCCATCGCGCACACATACACACTCACATATTTCTGCTCAGTCCACAAGGGGCCCATTGGAGCTCCATTGTAAATGCTTCTGTTTTTTGAGGAGTGCAGATGTAAATCCTCACATTCTCTGTGATATGTCTTTGGCATCCTGTTGTCTCTATCTTTGATCACCTATCTTGTGGGAAATGATGAGTGCTGAGAGCCAGAAATCTCAAACAACAGACACATTCGGCCACTTGAATTTATACCCATCCAGAAACAAAGGACCTGCGTTGGGGCGATTGTTCACCCCCCCCC
>NW_005187547.1:569617-611314 GCF_000239375.1 Pundamilia nyererei | reverse complement strand
AAAAAAAAAAAAAACAACTCAGGGAAGGCTTTGAAAAATCCCCAAAAAACAAAAACTTGTGTTTCATGCA
Organism: Pundamilia nyererei; assembly: GCF_000239375.1. NCBI lineage: Eukaryota > Metazoa > Chordata > Actinopteri > Cichliformes > Cichlidae > Pundamilia > Pundamilia nyererei. Next base: position 611,244 of record NW_005187547.1, on the reverse strand, counting down.
AGCCTGTCCCATCTTTCGCCACCATTGTTGTTCTTCTTTGATAACAGGCTTGAACAAAACCCCACGCTAATCTCACATGCTCTCATTCATTACAATCCTGGATCATAAAAATGGACATTTTTGCATTGTTATTCGACTGAACTCGTGCTTTTCTCGTGCCAGAAAATTTGGTGTTCATTCTTTGCTGTTTGCTGTATGGTTATCACCGCACAGTAGGTAATAGGTGTTGTGAGAAAGGGGCCTTTTCTCACTTTGTCCTTGGAGGGATCAGTAAAATGATCTGTAGGACGCACTCACCCAGGGAGAGGAGACAATGAACAGAGTAGATTGTCTTGTGTACAACGATAAACTAAGAGGCTCATTATTATCTGCAGAGTGATAAACCACATGGATAGTTCAGATATAATGCTTATACATCTGCAGTGCGGTTTGGTCTCATCCTTCAGTCGGAACATATTCCGGTGGATTAAACATGAACTTTTCTTCTGAAATAACTATAATAATTTTCATTGTATGCACATAACAAGCAGAAAAAGGACTTTTAATATAGCTTTACAACATTTTTGTCTTTTATTCCTTTTAAGGTAAAAGTAAAAAATATCCCACCCCTATGACTTGTGCTTGATTTTTGTCTTCCTTTTACACTATGGGGCCTACAATGTTTTATTTTAACACCTATAATGGTGTTTCACTTATTAAAACTTTGCCTATTTTTTAAAAAATACCACAAATAATGGGCACACATTCTTTCAGGCACACAGAAAAATCCCCCAAACAATAAAACATATTTCCTCTCGTCTTGTTAATCCCACATTTTTTGGAAACACTCCAACTGATCTGAAGAGTTGTGTGACTTATTTACCTGTTCAGCCTCTCTGTGTACAGCGTTGTCAACAAGATGTTAGCACTCAAAGGGGAAAATAACTGCAAATATAAACATGCTGAGGTACATCTTGAGCTGGAACAAACCTGCTTTTCTGACAGCTTGACAGTCACCTGAGGGTGAAACAGATTCTGAAATCACTGTCCAACCCAACACACATTGTCTTGCTTTGTCTAACTTATACACACACACTCACACAAACACACACACACAGCTGTCCGCACAGGGGCCAAGCCGGAAAAGAGGCCATCTCTGGCTGGGCAGCTGTACGGTCAAGCAGAAATATCTAGATGTTTCCCCTCCAGCAAACTGCTAGTATCACTGGTGACAGATAGACAGTCTGACAGGCAGTTTCTTTCTCTCTCTGTGCCTCATACACACACAGAAACATGCACAAATAAAGCACGGTGATTGACAGAGAGATGGTCAAACTGACAGACAAAGAGGCAGATTCTATAGATTGAATGTCGGATGGGAGATGGACACGAAGACACAGATTTCCTTGAGACACACACATGCACATGCACAAACAGGGAAACACAAGAATTAAGCTTCCTCCTACTTTTTATCCTTTAAGGCACAGACTTCAATATAAATATCTGGGTGCTATTAAACCAGTTTGCATATACATTTGTCAAATGGTTTGGATATTCCAAAAAATAATAGTAGATGTTAAAAAGATTACGCTACAATTATGGCACTTTGACCAGCTTGGACACCTAATGCCAGGTTTTAATTCAGATTGTCCAACTTCCAATTATGTAATTCTATTTTCAAACCACAGAGGTCACTGTTGCTTTATATACTAGTTAGATTTGATAGGCTCAATGTAAACCTCTTCCCATCCCATTAGAGGTATCTGGGGTATTTTAGGTTTCAAATTCACTCTGGAAAGAGACTGAATTGCAAGGTGGCATTAGTACACAACGCCTAACTTTAAACTAAACCCAACCACTTTATACTGACTTTGTGTGGTTCAACCTACTACTAGGAATACTGCTGTTTTCCAGGAATACCAATCAAAAAGAAAAATATAAGTTTTAACATTAATTTTCTTTTGCAGCTAAATGCAAGAAGTCCAAATTACAAAAACTGCAAAACAGCAGGCAAAGCAAATAGATTTAATAAAAATATTACAGTAGCAGCTACTTTAGCAAATGGCGAGTAGCTTACACTCAGTAAAGACTGCTGAAGCCCTTGCAATTAACTATTATCAGATCATGTGTACAAAAAATGCATAAGCTGCTTTAATGATATCAAATAAAAGGGACCATGGTATTATAAAATATTTTCCTATCTAGCTGACAAATATAACATGCTCACAAATATGTTTTTTACTGTAAGTTTTTTTTTTTTTTTTTGCTACTGCCTAGCTGAACAAAAAGAAAAAAAAGAGCTGATCCAGTGAGATCAAACACAACCTTTGAAAGACATAAACACAAAACCACTTCCCAGTATGCTTTGCTTAGACTGAAGCAATGGGACACACAAGTGTGTGTGTGTGTGTGTGTGTGTCTGTGTGCGAGGCCTCCATAACTCAGACATGCTGTTTAAAAGTATACAAAGTGTGCAAGTGTCCATGGGACATGCTAAGCAAGTTCAACACACCTCTATACACGCTGACAACCATGCCCACATTTAACACATGAACTGCTAGTGCCAAATGTTCAGGCTCTGCTGGCTTGTTCTGGGGGTTTGCGCCCACATGCGCGCACACACACACACACACATACAAGTGCACACACAGTGTCTCATGGAGAAACTCACTAGAGACTCTGTGGCTTGGCATTCGGCCTATCAACATTCTATTTCCTTTCTGCCCCTTTATCCTGAAGTCTCATTTCCATCGCCTGACAAACACAAAGGCAGTATCCTCCCTGCCCAGTGAATCTGTTTATATAAATAAATAAATCTCCAGTCTGCTGTACATCAATTAATTATCTGTTTCACTGAGTGGCAGACTGTCTCTACCTTACTTTATGTCTGCACGTTTCCTTGCTCATGCATAGACCCATAGAACACACACAGACACACACAGAAACAGTGTCATAGAAAGGGAGGAAAGCAAAAGAGATGGCAGACTGCCACAGTGGCTTTCATTGTGAACTTGTTTAGTCAAAATAACGAGTCGGAGGATTATAAAAGTCTGTAATTAGAAGTTGCAGAGCAGTTGTGCAAAGGAGTGAGTGACTGCATGGCACACTCCTGACTTACCTTGTTAAAAATCTTTAGGGTTAGTTGGCATGTCATTCAGGCTGCAATGCCTTACACCTAGCAGGGGAGTTTTAAGTCATTTTGGCATGTAATTATCAAAGGAACACTTTGTGATAGATGGCAGAGTCTGCGACAGAGAGATCAAGGGAGCAGGAGGAAAAGTAAGCTGGAGACACCTAGTCTGAACCTCATCATAATTAGAGGATTTCTCTGACTTTGATCCAAAGGAAAAGGGTTTTCTTAGCCTTTCCGAAATGATATATTCTAACTGTAACTTGGACACATATGCGCACCTGTCAAATAAACAATTCTAATGAGATGTCAAAGGAAAAACTGAACGCTAACCTTTAGTGATGACAAATGATGGCGTGCTTATGTCAGTGTGCACGGAAAAGGCACAAATAAAGCTTGTAATAGCGGTAATCCTTTACTATGCCACAATTAGTTATTTACCCAAAGTGTAAAGTTGAGCAATTCCAACAAGTGCTACATGTAAAAATCATATTTTCAGCATGTGTTTACTCAAAATTCATGATTTCTAAAATTCCATGATTTCTTACTGAGAAGGTTGAAAACTTTAGAGCGAAAGTAAAGTTCATTTGTGTCTCTTTGATAAATGTAGTTCTAGAAGATCAGTGACATAGATTTGCCTGTCAATTAAGTCAGTTTAAGGAATAAAGTTCCAACTTTTGGAAAAGACATTATCTGTCTCATAAGTGCCAAGAAACTACTCACTTTTGTGTAGCTCTTAAATACAGTTTTGGCTCCAGATAAATCACGATAACATAGTAAAATAAAACAGTTTGAACACATGACAAGATTTCACAATAATCTTTCAGGGAAAGTTTTTTTCACAGTCAAAGAAATTCTAAATCTTTAGCCCTTGTTTCTACTACAAGTGAATCACTGCATTTCTGCATGTAACACACTTTTGAGCCATGTGTAAATTGCAGCTACCAAAAATACGGGATACATTCTCCCTGATTGGGCATTGCACTGATATTATAAAACCCACACTTTAGTTGATTGTCAATCAGACATATACAGCAAGTCTGCTTTATTCCTGTTAGACTCTTCAATCCAAGTTACAGTTCCAGCTGACAGCCTTTTTCAGAGTGTTGTTTTGTGTTTTTGAGCTCTTTGTCGTCTATAACAGCAGCTTGGCAGATGGTCTGTTTTGGACTAATTTTTACTTGTCACGAATTTCTCTCTTCTATTGAAGCAAAGCATGTTACATGAGCTAGTTTAAGTAATGCTATTAATACAAAAAACACAAAAAATAGCATAGAAGCTAGGGTGCTGTTCTGGCATTACAGTAATATTGTTTCCAAGAATATGTGATATCTTATGTGCTGTCAAATGAAATACTCTTCAGTAAAAATTTCCATCAAATTTGAAGTTGGTGTCTTTTTAAGCATAACCATGATCAAGACAAATCACTAGCAATGAACTGATTTAGCAATGTTAGTTTTCAATGCTTTAGTCACCCTTCTTTTATAAGCAACAATATTTCAACACTGTTGGTTCCCTGCACACATATTTCAACTCAATCAGCATTTCTACATTGTTATATGCCCCTTACTTCCTGTTGTGGTGCTATCATTGAATTGCTGCCATGCAGAGGAAAGGGCATAATGATTCAACTCAGAGATGCCAGCCAAATCTGTTCTGTACATATGCATGGCATTCCTGTTTAGAGGATGAGTAAATATAGGACAGAGGTTAGTGCAAACACAGACCCTGTGCAACCTTTTGCTCTGATCTGCAACATTTTCACTGAGCGAGCGAGAGCGTTGACAATTCAGTTCAGTTAATACAAATCAGCCTGGGTTGTAATATGTTGCTCCACAAGAGCCCATAACTGGAACTTGTACAGCCAAATATTTTTACCTTTACCTTATAATGTAAACAGAGATTGCTTCCTTTATGAATTGGCTCCATATAAATAAAATGTATTTTAAGAGAATTCCTTCAGTGCAGTTTCCTTTCCTTTCCCTTCCTTTCCTGTTTTATCCTCAAACAGATAAATCCTAAAATTCTGTTTAGAGGAAATAGCCATTTAATGTCAGGATTTATTTAGAATTAAATACAACAAAGACTTTTCTGGGAACATCCCTTTAACAATGCAGGAGAAATGCCAAGCCACAGAAATACAATACATTACGTTCTCTGAAAGCGATGTGCCAAGGGACAAACACTTACTACTTTTTTCTTCATCCAAGTCATATTTATTTTATTAGGTGTATTCTCCATAGGCTTCATGGTGGAAGGATAGCCATGCACTCAGACACTCACTCACATGCACACACATACACAGACGCACACAACAAGATCCCAGATCTCCACTGGTGCATGTAGTGATTCTATTTTTTTCCTTTTGGAGTTTTTCTTTCTTTCTTCCAAGCAGGGAAGATAACAACCACCAGTAGCCAGACATAATTAGTATTGGAGAGGACACAAAGAGGAGCTCCTAATGACTACAAACATCTAGGTGGTTGACTTTTGTGTATGTAATTGAAAGGGGTTAAAAATCAATAGTATTCAATGAAAACTAATTGCAAGAGGAGAGAGTGGCGAGCTATGAGGCGTCTATTAGGACAGGCAGCAGCACACCACTGTGATTCGTCAGTTGGTTAGAAAAGCGCTCTGAGCAAAAATTGGGGTGAAACTGTGCGTAAAAAATGGCTGAATAAAATACACATAATTCTTCTATTATTTAGTAACTTTCAGGTGACGTGGAGTGATGGGAAGCAGATGGAAAAATAATGTGAAGCAAAAGTCATTGTATCTGAATTTCTGCAGTTAGTGCTGAAAAAGAAGTGATGTCGAACAGGAAATTATTTAAACTTGAACTCTGTTTTTAAAATAAAAAGTAGGAGGCATTGCTATTATAGGAATGTCAGCTAAAGGTGATTTTAAAAATCGTTATCCTGCAGTAAGAGATTTGCATCATCAGATTAGAAGCCTTTTTGTTTAGTTCATTAGTAAAACAAACAGATTGGAGAAGAACCCTTTACATCCAATTGCATCCTTTGCACATTCTTTGTATGCATGCGCAAACTTCTTGTAGTGTTTTTGAAAGTGAGCGTGTTAAAATTATATAGAATTACACACCAACAAAGTGTTGGAAAACTCTTCCGACCTACAAACCTACAAATCCTGCAGAATATCAGACATTTACTGAAGTGATTATTCCTATGCAGACTGAATAAACAGGATATCGATGTAGTCACAGTCAAACACTCGGGCCATCAGGAGGATAGATACTAGCTACAGACATCTGCCAAGTTCACAGGGCTGCGTGTTTACACTATGACTGAGTTTAAAGTCTGGAGTAACAAAGGGCTACCACTGGCAAGCAAATTAATGCACTCCTAATCATGGAAATCTGCCATTTTTCTTTCACGCGTGTGTTTACATCAGTAATTGTATTCTTATTAGGTGTTAAATTATGACAAACAAAACTATATTGGCTAATTGTATTCATTTTTTTCAGAGACTCCATATTTTCATTACTTGGTATCCTGGCTCTGTTACACTTCAAACATCACCTGTGGACCTGTACACACATACGGATACATGCAGAGATTATAGGGAGGCCACTGCACAAGAACCATGGCCAGCTCACACTGACCCACTAACATGCACACACAAAATGTCAGTTGGCCATGGTTGTTGGCAGTGGCGTTGCCATAATCTCTCTCTAATTATATACACAGCCAGGCTTACTGTTTTAATGCAGAGACCTGAGAAAATACAACCTGCTAATCTTATTTGCACATAGCGGCAATAACCTGCTGGGAGAGGAGAGGAGAGGAATGGCGATGATTGATTACTGAGTTTATGTCATTATAGTCGGATTGGAACAGTAACGATTAAACCATGAATTTTGGAATTTAAACTGTATATGTATATTTTCTAATTATTTCCCATCTTTTCTTGTTAACCTTTTGAACAGCAATTTGGCATTTCGGAGGATCTTACAAGATCATAAATTCTGCAGCACTTTGTCAATATGTTATGTTTTTATTTCTATTTCAACATAGTTTAGTTATAAACACTATAAACACATACAACATCAAATCTAGCATAAGAGAAAGGGGAACAGGTCTTAGGTGACAGGCTTCAAGATGGACATTTATATATATATTTTTTGATCTCATATCTCCATACATCTCTCCCTTTAATCTGAAACACTGTAAATATAAAATATCTGCACAGTTTTCTCTATACTTTCATCTTAAATGCTATCAACTGTTTTGACCTTTGTTCCTAAGACTTGATTTCTGTTTGACTGCAAGTGTGCATTAGTATGCACGCAGTACAAAAACACTGTTGATGTCCACTAATTAAGTTGCATGTTACTGGTTAAAAGTAAGTAAAGTAAATTTCTCCTGCCCATGTCAGACATAAAATATGATTGAGTATCTCTTCTTTATTTACAAAAAAACGTGTCCTTGCCTCTTTACCTAAATTCTGTAAGGTACGCTAATTACTTTTAACAATATTATGAATTAAAGTGAACTTAACTGCACTCTGTCTGCTATTGGTAGCTTAGCAATGCACAGCTAAAGTACCAGAGTACTTGTAATTCCTTTCTTTCCAGTCCTAGTTAAGTATAGTGTCAATGACAATATTTCCATTTCGACCGTTCTATATGGAGAATGGATGAGTCTTTGTTTCCACTTGAATGCTTTGTGATAGAATATATTCCTTCTCCAAAGGAGGTGCATTGCAGACAGGGTGTCTCTCTGTCTCTCTCACACACACACACACACACACACACACACACACACACACACACACACACACACACACACACACACTATGTAAATAATGCATGTGTCTTAAAGGGTTTCACCCCACCACAGCTGGCCCACTTCAATTAGAATGCTTTGCACTCATCTCCCCCTCCTCCTGTCTTATGTGTCCTTTCCTCTGCGTTCCTTGCTCATTCCAGTATATTTGTTTTTCTTCAGTTTGTACAGTATAATTGATTTTCTCTATATGAGTTCTCCATTGTACAGTATCTGTTTTAATTCTATGTTGTGGGGGTCATCCATGTAATAATATTTACAGTTGAGAGCATTGTTACAGTAACATTAATTTTCTAATGTTATAAAGTGTTATAAATGATGTTAATGACCTGACCGAAGCACGTGCCTGACCGTGCTGGTATGTGTTTCACTCAAGTTCATTAGTCCTATGTACCTTAGAAGTAAAACAATATTTAAAATTAAATTACTTTCTTCCTTGATCTATTTCTGCTTCTCTTTTTTGCCAGAGCTCCTAAATTTAGCAGCGGCCTTGTGTGATCCTTGTTACTCAGTCACACCACCCTCCTCTTTGACTGTCCCCCTTCCTCCGTCTTTACTTTCACTTATCATACGTGGAGACCTTGGCCTGGTCTAGATTCTTCCAAACACATCTAATTACGCCAATGCCAAGCATTTCCCATCCATCACATAATCTTTCAGAGACAAGGTATTAGCGCTCCCCGTCCCGTCAGCCAATTACTTTCTGCCTTCTGCTTGAGTCACCTGCATTGCAAATGTGACCTTTACTTAGAGGGCTGATTGCATGTTTCCTTGAGTGTGTAAGAGAACGCAGGCTTTTGAAGTGTGTGTGTGTATGATCTTTGAAAAAATGTGTTAAGAGAATGAAATTGTGCTAGTGCATGTGTGTGCATATGCATGCATATGTTAATACATAATAGCCAGCATAGGCTGCAATTGCATGACTTCAGGTGTATTAAGGTGAGTGTAATGTGCAATGTGCATCATGTTTGCATGTTTGTGCAGGTCTGAAAGGTACAGCTACTTTGTATAGCCGTCTGTTTGCATGTGTGTACCCTGATGCGTTTATGTGTGTGTGCGTATGTGTGTGTGTGTGTGGGAGTGAGTGGGCTGGGGCAGTGAGCAGACCCTCTCAGACACCCTTCTGACCCCCCTCACCCGCCCTCATGTGATGGGCTGTCGTGAATGTTAATGTTCTGTGATGGCTGTGGAGCAAATAAGTGTTTCTGACACAGTACAGGCTCCCATTACAGGACCAGGCCAAATGGGCTCGCCAGTGCCTTAATGAGCAGACAGATCAGTCAGCCGCAGCCGCTGTACCAGTCCAACACACTGCTTATGCAGGGACGGACCTCAACACCCTTGACCAGACCCAAGGAAAAACTGACTTTAGCTTCTGCCATCTGAAAACCTCCTCAGTTCAGTGTGTTTCTTTAAAACTGCTCACTTAGAGGCCAGAAAAAGTTCTCTGACTCGAGACGAGTTTGAGATGATAAAGGCCTACTTTGTGGAAACAAATACCAGCATTCACTGATAAGTATACTTCTTATTAGTCAATAGCCCATATTGTAAGAAGTGTACTCATCACTGCTTGGGAGTTGGAGTTGAGAGAACTGCTGCTTTGCTGCTACCTTTATGGGAGCTGTGGCTCAACAAATAAATTCAATTTTGGGATTTAGAAAACACTCCTAGATAATCTGATCCATCTCTAGTTTTGCACTAATTGCTCTATCTAATTTTGCTCTATTTAAATAACTAATGTTTGGATTGGTTGTTCAAAAAGTTTACAGCTGATGTGTACAATCAGGTACACTCCATGTGTTGTACACATTAAAACAGTCACAAAGATCCAAAGATTCCCAGTACTTCTGTGTCCTATAACAGACACAAAATTCTTACTGAACCAGTCTTCCACTTACTTTCTGTCACAAATGTTACTTACAGATTTTATGTCATCTGTATTCCTTTAAAAATATTTATGTATATTAATCTTCAAGGGTTATCCATGCATTTTGGTACGGAGGAAATTTTGATGTCAGTAGTGTCAAATTTATAGGACAGGGTACAAAAACAGAAATTGGGAATACTTGCAAAATATTCCACTGAAAGGAAAACTAGGACTTTTGTCCATTGTGAAGTCCCAGTTAGCTGGGCAGCCTATGGACACAGTCACAACCAGTCCACTGCAGTTACAAGCTTGTGAACAAAGACACTGTCTCTCTCTTCTCCCTCTGGGTTGTCAGGAGAAAGTACATCTTGTAAGTTGAGTCAAACAGTTATTTCAGAGGAAGGTGGAAAACACATCGCTTGGCTGACTCATCACAATTTGGATAGAAAATGAATCTACCCTTCTTGCACCTGAGGAAAGATCATAAAAAAAAAGAAATGCTTAGAGGAAAGAAGGAGCAAAGGGTAAAGATGGAGAAGCCAGGAAGCAGACATTACACTTGATTGAGACGCATGGCAGATAAAGAATCACGTAGCGCGTCAGAGCACATCCTCACAGTTGGCCGGGCTGTCTCTCAAAACTCTCCAAATAGTCTAAAGTCGACCTGTTGGAGTTACTGAGTCGTCACACTACATGTTGTAGCCCAGGAGCAATGGGCCCGCAAAGGTGTCTCTTTTCCTCTCTCTGTGGGACTTGTTAGAGGAGCTATTTTGGAATCCACCTGCCTTACTCTAAGTGCTGGAAACACATTGTGAGATTTAGCACACACAGTACTTCATACAAGCCTAGTTTCCAGTGAAAAGCAAAAAGAAACATTGGATTTGAATGTTAAACATTTAAATGCTTTTTCAAAGCAGCAAGTGCAAGAGTAACAACTGGTTTTCATTCATAGCCACAAAGTTACACTTTGTATTGGTGTTCATACAGCTCAGACCTATGCTGTCTTCAACATGTATGTCAGAAATGGCTCCCTCAGATATCTACAATGATAAGATGCGTGTGGTTTGCATGTGAAACGCTGTTGCTACGGTTAATGTACACACTTATTGCTCACACACAGAAAAAGCTGGAGCTACTAAAGGATTGTTTGGAGATTTGTGATGGAAATGGAGTGAGAATTTGAAGAAATCTTACTCTGTAAATGGGCTGATTAATTGTTTATGCTTTCCTGCCTGTACCGGTACCTTAGCCTTGAGGTAAGGTAGAGGCAGACCTTGAAAAATTCTTCTGGAACTTCTGTAGAACATTTAACTTTCTTCTTTTTGAAAACAACAGCTTCTGCTGAGTGTCAGACAACACTCTCTTTTTGCAATACATGCAGACAGCTGTATACGTTACATACTGGGTGCAGTAGGTCTTGCAGAAAACTCTTCAAATGTTAGCCGTGGTAAGAGAAAACAATTCTGAAATGTTCAAACAGAGACAGAGCAGCAAAACAGTACTTCACAGTCTGGTCTTAAGTTACTTCTGTTTGGGAAAAGCTCATGATTAAGGCACAAAAATTATTGGTAAGGTTGGACAAATGAAAGTTCGTAGTTGGAATTGCTGATAAGGCAAGCAGTATCCAGAGGTCTCTGACAGCTAATGAACTCCATGCTATAATGGATAATATGTAATAACAATGTATATTTCCCAACATGCCAGTCTGACTTATGGGGCACTTATAGTAGCACTTAAATACAGGCGTCAGGTGTGCACATTCCCATACTGTAGCCAGACATTCAAGTTAAGATATGTGTGTTCACCAGTAATACTGTAGCAGATATGCATTGGGTTAACTTATTTTCAGCTACAGTCTACACACCATTTGTTTAAACAATGTGTAAACACTAAGATGGCTTTGGACTCCTGCAGGTTTAGATATAATAATGCATTATACATTACTAGTGAAATTATACTGCAAGATTGGATTGTTTGAGATGAAAAAGAGAAAATTAACAACATATATTCAGAGTGAACATCATTGTGACTTGCTAAATGTATTTAGTTAACTACTGTGTGTTACCTCAAACTGCATAGTAAACATGGTGATGATAATAAGCAGTAGATGTTGGTCAGTCTGTAACAACAACAGCGGCCCAGCAGAGCGGAGAAATAATGAGATATAAAAATATCCCACACTTTCCACAGCTAACACTGGCCCGTTACTTAAAAAACAAAGAAAGAAAACAACAAAAAAAGAAACTTTTCTTTCCAGAGAAACCTGAGGGCCTCATTTATATGTTTTGTATGACCTCCTGAACACGATGGAAAATGGAACCAAAGGTCAGTGTTAAGTCTCCCCTGGCTTTTGTTCTTTAAAACAACAATATTGTATTGATCTGTCCTGAATGATAAACACAAATGTCTTGGTAAAACACAGCCTCTTTTGACCTTTAGCAATTACTTCTACATGGCTTTAGTGGTACTGTAGATGAAAAAAATAACAATGTCCAACTCATTTTCTTTTGTTTTTGTGTGCAACTACACCTACACCTTACCAGAGTGGTAAATTTCACAGAAGCTGCTACTTCCATTATACATGAGAAATGATTGAGATGTTGCAGGATATTTACATTTAAGTCGATTAAATATTAGAGCTCTACTTACTGCTCACCACAACATTGTCACAGCAACAGGATTCCTGGTTCTCAGCTGGGGGAGCGATGTGTGAAGTTTGTATGTTCTCTATGCACTTCAGCTTCCTCCCACAGTTTCGAGACATGCATGTCGGGTTATTAGTGATATCAAAGTGGTTGTGAATATGAAGCACAGAAAATGCTTGAAGTTTAGAGAATACAGTGCTGCATGAACATTTTGTAAAAATGTAACTTCTATTCTTGGGGGCTTTGAGCAAGACTTATTTCAATGCAGTGACACAAAAAACCAACCTATGTGTATATAAGTTTGATTACTTTTTAACTTGTGCTTAGTAAAAATATAAAATATACATGCATGTTCATGGTGACTGGTGACTCTTTCTCGATTAAACTAAGAAAGCTGCCTTAGTAGCTTGACTTTTATGAACAAGATTTCCACTATAGAGATATTGGACATCTCATGAAACTGAGATCTGTTAGGCTTATGCCGGGTTATAAATAAAAATTGTGATTCATCCTCAAGAACTCAGGTGCTTGCATGTAAAATATCTGTTATCTAGTGGTGAGCCTAACTGAGTCTCACTTGTCTGACAGAGTCAAAGTGTGTTGCAGTGACCCACGATTAGATCCTCTTAACCTTTCCTCTGACCTTAACGAGTGTGAGATTACACCCCTGGACTTTTCTGTGGGCGGCTGCAACCATTGCTAAGAATGGTAATGCAACCAGGTAAACCTCCAAATCAGCTCTGTACAATTTATATACTTATAAATAAATATATATCTCTATATGTAGATATACTGTATAGTGATTCTAAAATACATTGAAAAGTAGAGAGTATTATATACCATGATTAGTATTTTTTCATTCATAAAAGTAGTGAATATGAATTTGGGAAAGACAGTTCACCCGTGTCGTCACAGACAGACAGCAGAGATGATGATGAAAAGCAATGCACCTCAGGCTGGAACCTCTTGACCTGTGGAAAGACTGCAGGGAGGTGGTGGCAGCAAGGGGCTGATAAAGGGCAGTCACTGGGGCCTAAAGGCACATCCTGGACATGTCGTTTTGGCAGTAGGGGTCTTGCCACAAATACACAAACAATCACACACAGACCATATCTCCAAGCAGTGAAGAAAGAAGAGTAGGTGGCACTTCAGCTCCTAAAACAGTGGAGCGTGTGTGTGTTGGGGGGTGGGGGGGGGGGGGGGGTATTCTGCACCTCACCCTTGTGGCAAGTGAGAGATGACAAGACAAACAACTCTTGGATTTAGTCCTGTCATTCACCACCAAACATGGAGCTTCTGGATCCAAACTAATTTCTGCACTACTCTGACTCAACAAACTTCTTCAGTGCATAGCTCTGTTCTCTATCAATATATTAATTTGCTAAGATCAACCATGCCAAGCGTTCACACCAACTGACATTTAGATGTAATTTAATCCTAATAAAAAATGTGTTTTTTGGAATCATATGATTACACACCGACAGGCTGTTTTGTTTATCGTGGCTTTGAGAGTACCGCTTTAATATTCTTCATTATAATTGGAATTAAAGGCCATTGCATTGATTCTTAAAAGGGCTGCTAAGGCAAAGTCCCATACTGCTCATATTTGTATGTGTGTGTGTATGTGTGTGTGTGTGTGTGTGTGTGTGTGTGTGTGTGTGTGTGTGTGTGCACGTGTGCCATTTCTCCACGCTACCCTTTGTGTGTGGTCATGCTTCACATTTTCATTTAAGCTTTGATCACATTAAAGCTATTCTCACCATATTAATGTTAGTCAATGAATAGATTAAATATTCAATTAAGCCTGATGCAGGCATGTGTGGCAGAGGTTTTGAGACTGACTGTGTGTGTATATGTGCGTGTGTGTGCTTGTGTGTATGAGATACAGAGAGAGAAAGAGCGACAGTGAAAGAGAGAGAGTGTGTTTAAATGTGTATGTTGATGTGTAATGATGTGTAAATATATTTATGGCTCAGGGTCACAGTGGTATTAACCTGACCCAGGCTGGTTTTCTCTCTGGGGAAACTCCACAACTGCTGATTGTTCCGAGTTTCTGTTAGCTTTTGTGGGCCTTCTAGCACTGTGGACAGAGCAAGAAGCCCCTTTCAGCTATGCAGGAAGGAAGATCATACAAAGATGAGTAAAAAATGAAAATAAAATAAACAACAGATGCTTCCACAACTTTTATTTTGTTCTGTTTTTCATTCGTAGCTTTGGGGAGGGGGGGCAATATCTTACAACTATCCAGTTGTTTAAGACTCGTGGGCATTTTTTTTCTCATAAAGTGAGATAAAGCTTATCCCTTGACTCGCCCGCCTCACAGGACGACTACATACTGTGCCCAGTTAAGTGCTGCTTTTACCAAGTGGAGAAGGCATTCAGTAAAATGTCCCATCAGCCAGGCATATGCCAAAGGCCTACATCTTATTCAAGTTTTAAACCTCTAATTGGAAACGTTTAAAAGGCGTTTAAGAGTGCCCTTTCTTCTCCCTTTTCTCATTTCCCATTTAATGTGTTGTGTCAAAGTCTATTACCTCAGTTGGACGTTTCTGTCCCTTAAGTTGAAAAAAAGGGAAAGGAGAGAGGGGGAGGGGGGAGTTGGGGAAAAAAAAGAGAAGCCATCAGCTGAGGTTTGCCAGGTCGATAAAGCTTTTTAGATTTGGAGATGTTTTCAGGGGGAGCCCATTTCCTGCGGCTAAGAGTTGTTAATGGAGCTTAAGGAATTATCTTATGACTCTCGGGTTGAGAGCAGTTTATTTCAGCCCGGGCCCTGCTCCTGTGTCGGAGTGGCTGAATATGCTGCTGTCAGAGCCGCTTAATGAAAAGTAACGCGTCGCTGATTACAGTTTTATTTGGTCTCTATGTAAAAAGCTCCTGTTAATTTACCATCCCGCTCCCTCTGTGCGTTCGTATTTGCCATGGCTGAATGATTTAGTTATAGGTGGCCCCTCTCTCTCACTCTCTTTTTCTCTGTCTCTCTCTCTTTGAGTGCACTGTGCGCACTGGTCTCTCTCCCAGGACACCCCCCCTCCCCCCCACTCCCTTCTCTCTCTCTCCCTCTCTTCTGTCTTACTTCATGTCTCTTTCTGTCAAATAAAAAGCCAGTTGGTTCAGAGGTCTAATAAAATCTGTCTTCATGGTAAATTAATTAAATGTCGGGGCTATCTGATCTTCGGGGATTTTAACTATGCGCTAATTTTCTATCAGAGGCCATGAAAATTTAAATGCACCATTTTGTATGTAGGTTAAACAGGTGTACGTCAAGTCAAATAGAAAGCATTTGTTTCTCCCCTCCCTCCCAAGTAAAAAATAAGCACCCTCACAACATGTATGCCTTTCCTTGATTTTTATTCTGAGGTTATGTCAACGTTGCTACTCGAAATGCTGCAGGCAAGGTTTTTTTTCTTCGGCCCAAGAAAGAAAATAAATAAATAAAAAATACAAGCGGTATATAGAAAATTTCTTTTGTCCGCCGTTGCACTTTCTTTTAAAGGGGCGCGTGGAGGGCGGGGTGATCTCGATCGTTGGTGCTTTTCCCATTAAAATTCATCACCGAAGCCCCTCCACACCACCACCACACCCCACTCCCTCCTCACAGGACAGAGTCCCCGGAGAGCTCCTCTTTCGCCATTACTGTCAAGTACCCTTGACTCCTTTCTTTTTGCCCTTTTATCTACAACAACTAATTCGAGTTCCTTTGCCCTTTTCACTTCCAGACGACGTGAGTGCCTCTTTCGTAAAAGCCCTTTCACTTTTCAGCGGAGGAATCAGCATCCGCGCTGTTTTTCTGCCGGATCCCCCACTCCCGTCTCCAGGAAAATCGAGGGGTTAGTGTCAAAGCGAAAACTCCTCACTTCAAAATTATTTTACGGGCCTCCGTTTTGAACCCATTAAAGGACGTATGGCGAATAACTTACCCTTCTGACAGCCGCATCATGGAAGATGTTGAAATATTTCGATAATATTATCAGAGAGCAGAGAGGGGAAATCAATAGCCCGACATGAGATATGACTGTGAACATCCCAATTACAGCCTGTTTAGAGGGAATTAATGAGGCAGATCTTAGATACTGATATTGTTCTGTCTTGTGGGGATGAGCTGCCTCATTTTCTTCCCGTCATTGCACAAGAGTGAGTGTTTTCTGGGGAAAAAAAAAGAGGGTGTGAGATGTTAGATCGTGAGAGTATTTTATGGTTTAGGAGTGATGGGAGTGCTGTTTTAAACTGCAGGATGCTTTTTAAAATGTTTTCTCCCCTCAGCCTTGCAG
The DNA here is from genome assembly GCF_000239375.1 of Pundamilia nyererei. Taxonomy (NCBI): domain Eukaryota; kingdom Metazoa; phylum Chordata; class Actinopteri; order Cichliformes; family Cichlidae; genus Pundamilia; species Pundamilia nyererei. The sequence goes on along the minus strand of NW_005187547.1, from coordinate 594,550 downwards.
CAGGCCCCATATTGCGGGGGAAGGGTTAAGTCATTGTTTTAGATAAAAGCAAACGCAAAAGTAGAGCAGAAGGGGGAACGGCCTGGTTCAGCACCATAGACAGCAACTCTCACCATTAACCCGACATCACAAGCGCTCTTCAGAAACCGACTGTTTTTATTTTTCAGTGAACAAAGTTGAAACGCTCTCATCCACTCCCAAGGAGAGCAGTGCATTAGTGAGACTTATTTTTCTTTTATTGGTGATACTCAGCTGCTGAGACCTAAATAATATTCAATTACATTAGCATGCGCATATATTAAAGAAAAAAAATTTAAAGGAAAAGGCTTAGGCCTACATTTTTTTGTTGTTGTTTTTTTCCCAAGATGTAAACTTTGTTATACATTTTTGTGCGTGCGTTGAATCGAAATGTTTCCCTTCTGTAACTCGAGTGTAACAGTTTATGGCTACAACTGTTTTAATAAAGAATAAAACATAACAAGGGAATCATAGACACGCAATAGTTCTCTCTCTCTTTTCTTTTCTTTTTTCTTCCATCCGAGTTTTAGTCACAAAAAGTCTTCCACTCTCTTTGCAAGAAAGGATCATTTGGTTTTGTTAGGAGCAGAAAAGTTTATTGATAGTTTTTGGAAAACTCATGGCACTGTCTTTGGAGGAGTTTTGATGCTGCTGCAAGGCCGACGTGCTTCTCTCAGCCTCCAGAATTGTGCCTTTGGTGTTCGTGGTCCAAGAGACGGTGGTGTTGGTCAGGGCTTGGCTCAAAGTGCTGTGCCTGAACAAGGGGTCGTGAAAAACCCCGTCCACCCAGTTTCTCAGGGTTGTGACCGGCGAGTCCTGCCTGTCCAGGCCGGTCACGGGGGAGGTAGCGGCGGGGGACGGGGTGAGGGAGGAGGGCGGGGGCTGGCACCTCAGCATACAGGATGGGTACTCAGTTTGGTTCAGAGACGTCGCGGTCTGCGCCAAAGACCAGATCCGAGGTTTGCCGTCTAATATCTGGTGCCCTTGCTGCTGATTATAGCACGCCTTTTCCTGCTGTCTGCTGTCCGACTGGAAGCCGTCGTTATGATTCGTTTTGAGACAACTCTTGCTCAAGTCCTGCTCCTCTCCGAGAGAAACGGGGATGGAGAGTTTCAGAGACGCGTCCTTGAGGAGGTGTTCGCCTGGGCAGTCGGTTGTCGTTGTGGTCATATGTGTGTTCATGTGATATCGGTGCTTCAGCTCACACTCAGAGCTTTCAGACTCCAGCGTGTCGAAATCGTCCAGGTCGCTCAACTGGAGGTCCTTGTCGGGCCGGCTTGTGGTCTCTGGAGAACAAGAACAGAAAAGAAACGAGGGGCGTGTCAGTGTCACACAGCAGGACAGAAAATAGGCTTCCAATCAAAGGTGTAAATTAATGTTTCACACCTGCAAATTATAATGTTTGGGGAAAATAAAGGTTCCCTTAAGCTAAAAAAAAAAACCCAGAGTTTTAATTCCAATGTATTCAACTCTATCACAATTAACTGCTTAATCTGATATCAAAACTCCAGGAGTCTAAACTTATTTATATATCTGACTCTTTTTTTTAACTCTGACTGAGGCCTGTCTCATGTTCCTCCATTAGTAAGTTCTTAGTGTTGGCCCAGTCTGATGGCAGGCCTGTGCAGCATAGTTCAAAAATAATGTTGCTGCTGACAGGTTTCACGTGTCATATAGTAAACGTGATTAAGCCTATAATGTGGCACAGATCATTGGTAAACCTTTCAGTCAAACAAATTATTTATTATCAGGATGTAGTGTCTATCTATAATTACAGTATAAAACCTTCTATTAAAAATATATTTCTTTGTAAGAGATGTCAGAGTAAACTAAAATATGAGTGTGGTCAGGTTTTATAGGACTATCTGTACAGTCTGGTATGGAATTCAAAACTCTGCTGTATAGGCTACAATTTGTAATTTAAGGAAAAGTCTATTTATTAAGTGTCTGTCTATAGCTGTAAAGGAGCAAATTATTTATTTAGTCTTTATAAAAAAAAACTAAATAAAAAAAACATAAATCTCATCTTTGTTATTGTGAACTATATGAAAAGTCAAAAACTTCCCTTAGAAAGAGTTCAGCTTTGGAGTTTTACAGCTTTACTTTATCCTTGCAAAGCACTCTGACACTAACCATCGTCATTGTTCTCGCTTTTTATCTGCTCCTCTTGAGATCCATCCTCATCATCGTCATATCTTTTCTCCTCTGAGCCCTTGTTTCTCGGCGGCCATGTCATCTTGTTCTCCTTCTTGAGCCTCCTTCTAGCATTTGCGAACCAGGTGGAGACCTGCGTCAGGGTCATTTTAGTGATAATGGCCAGCATGATTTTCTCTCCTTTAGTCGGATATGGGTTCTTCCTGTGCTCCTGTAGCCAGGCCTTCAGCGTGCTGGTTGTCTCTCGTGTAGCATTCTTTCGTCTTGTTCCCCCATCCATGGAGCCATATCTGTTAATGAGAAGAAGGCAAGCAAAATACTAATGAGAGAGTAAATATAGTATGTAACGCTTGTTGCTTGACAATTTTTAAAGCACTGTCCTGGCAGTTTCTCTCCTTACAGCCATGACAGAGCCATCTGCATCTTGGAATTTTTCTGAGCTGATGCGTATCATGTTTTATAAGCCTTGGAGTCACACTCCTGCCTTCGTCAGCGGAAATAAAATTTAAAACTGAATATCAGAAGCATGTTTCACTTAAGAGATATAATTCCGAAGCTGTAGCGAAAGGCATGCAAGCAGAAGATCATTACTCTGTCAAAGGTTACATACTGTACACGCTAATATTTCTTAGAAAGCTGCGAAGTCATGTGAAGTCCACAGAAAATGCTTTATAAGACTGAAGGCATCAAAAGCAACAGAGACTCTGACAACGTCCCTAAAACCCCCTCAGATAATGCAAAGCTCTCACAAAGTTAATATGCTATTACTGTCATTTAAAAATATATAAGCTTAGTAAAGATGAAGAGTGTAAATTATGGTAAGCATTCTTTTTTTCTGGTCATTTTTGTTGTGCCACCTATTAAAACCATTCTTAGCACAGGCTACAGCTCTTTCCCTACCCTCACCTCTCCCACAAATATCAACCATAAGCCTACATTTAAAATGCATGCTGTTGATTTTCAGTCCGCAGTGAGCTGTAAAAGTCCTCTTGGGAGGCTTTTATGAGGCCTTTATTGCTCCGTATAGCTTAGAGCAGGTCATGCACTGAAAAGGGAATCAAAAGGAGACAAGTGCTGCACCTTTCCTTAGCCTGTGTTGTTCTCAGATAAAATAGACTGTAAAATTGCTTTATTGAGTGTAATGATGAGCCCTCAGGTAAAAGATGAGTGCAGACAGTATGGTGCTGCTGTTGGCCTGCTTGCTCATCTGGGTGACACAGGTTATTTAGCTTTTTGCAGTGTGTGCACTTTCGAGCATTCCTGATGACATCTTTTTCCCTTTATGCGGTATTAAAAGTGATTGGCAAAAGCACTTGTCGCTTAGGTTTTGGGCTACATGTTGAAAAGCTCGAAGTCCGCATGAGACATCGAGTACCGCCAATACAATATCGAGTGTGATCAACGAATGTGCAATAATAATAAAAGCAAGCATGTGGTATCACAATGCAGTTCTGATACCGCTGCTAGGTTCTGTTTTAAGGTAAATGCACAGTCACGTATGAATCACGTTCACACGCTACCTTTTCACCACATCACAGACTTATTGCGGATGTCAGCTGATTATTGGGAAGACCTTTCAATATGGCAGGCATGCTCTTCACAACAGTGTACAGGCCTTATGTTTTGATGAAAGGGGCATGGGTCCTCTGAGGCAATTCACCCCATCAGAAAAGAAATGTGTCATGAGATGAAGGTGATCACCCAGTGTTGCTTGACGCGATGAGAATGGCCTTGACCCCTCAGGAATGATTGATTTAATGCCAGGAAACTGACCCTAAACTACAGCTCAATATTTACCTCTCACTTTCATTTTAGTTACATCTTGTGTTTGTTGCTTAAGAAACCTGGGATAAGTTTCCACTTTTTTGGGATAGCAGACTTAAAGCGCATAGTTCAAACTCATTTCTGATGCAACTAACTTCCCTCTGTTTTTCTGCCTGTACCACATTTTACTCAAGCAGGATATTGGGTCTACCTCAAGTGGTCTGTTGTTTGAACTGATAATGAGCTTTTTTAACATGTCAAAAAAGAAAAATCAGCTGTCACAGAAACCTACCTGTCATACTGATACTGCCCCAAGGTAGGATCATAGGGGTAGTAAGCTGTGGCCTGGGTTATTCCCGCATGCGCAGAAGCTGTGGCATCTTTAGTATCAAATGTACCCTGCAATCATACAGCAAGACACGTTTTTAGAAGAGTGACACACAAAAAGGGGAAGGTATTGCAGCATTTTAAACAATCAACTTGACAAGAAGAGATGCGCATTGGTTGTACTTTTAGGTTGCCATCAACAAGGATAATGATTCCCAAAGAAATCCAAACTATCACAAAAACAAAAGCCCAATAATACAATACAACAATAATGTTCTGCTAAAAGTGAAGAAAAAATCCATCTCATATTTTGTGTACATATAAATATGATTGTATACCAACTGCAGGGACAAGACTTTTTTTAAGGACTGAAAAGTTGGAACTCTGATTATTTTTAAAAACAAATCAGACAAAATAAATAATTAGAATTCACAGTTGTAGGTAAAATAATGTCTAAGAAGATTCCAACCACCCCTTTACTGTCAACAGTGATTCCACTACATGGAATTTTATATGAAACCAAAATGAAACAAGCAATACTTTACTTTATATGAGCATGTCTTCCTTTTAGAATCACTCAATTAAAATAAAAAAAATAAATTAAATAAACTCTGAGAAGTTATTTGCACTCATGTTCTGACAATTTTATCAGGCTGAGTCTTCAAATTCACTTTTGCAGAGATGAAACAGACTGAAAACGACGGAAATCACATACGTTTAAAATTAACCTGCATCAACACAAGTGTGTTATTCTTTGGAGTGAATTTTTAATTTCCTTGAAACGGTTGTCGTGAATATAAGAATGCATCTTCTGCATTTAAAGGCTAATGTTTTGCTACGTAGAACATTAAAAATGAGAGGGAGAAGAGAGGTGTGCCTGCTTCAGCTTCTGAACCTTGCAGGTCCATAAATCAATGCCAAGAGGGATCAGATGAAGGGCTTACCAGTGAGTAGAAAGCGGATGCGTCCGTGCCATATGTAACGTAATTCCCATAGCCTTGACCACTGGTGTAAGGGCTCCCGTACACTCCCAGCGCAGCGGCTGAGCTCAGCTCGTGTCTCGCCGTGGCCAGCAGCCGGCTCTCATACACGGGACAGTAGACAGGTGTCTGTCCGGAAGCCGCTACTCCGGAATCGGCTATGGATCTGCCGGTGGACTCGCAGCAAGTGGTCAGAGAGTTAGTTGTCATCAGGAACTGGGTGGAGATCAAGAGAAAATTCATCGGCTGTTTTTTCTTTCTTTCTTTTTTTTTTTTTAAATTAGAACATAGGCTGCTTAATTTAATGTTGCACTGAAACAGAATGACAGGTGACGAAGTTAGTTTAAAACTTGTCTTAAAAATTGTCTTGATTAAAAAAAGTTCTACACGTTTCACTTTCACAGATCGCGAAATTAAACTTGGCTATAAAAAAAGTTCGTTTTTAAAATTATACAATTTACTTCTTTTGAAATGATCTACATTGTCTTCCCCTTTTTTTGTGGATTGCCCATTTAAAAATGGCAGATCTATTGGCGACTAAAATAGATCAGAGCAGACCAGATCTAAAGTCGAACGCCACAACTCTGTTCGCGTGATAATATGCGCGTAAAACTGTCCAAAATGTGCCGTCTAACAGGCTTGATTCAAAATCAAAATCCATGCCTTGCAAACAGATACATGCTTTTCCCAGAGATTGCTCGGTAATACCTAAAGTAAAGAGCCAAACGATTTTCATGGCTCACAGCCAAAATAAAACAGCTGCTGTTATAGCGCAAAACACACATGGCGTGTGCCGAACAAGTTGCCATGTGTGTTCCAAAGCAGATAAACATATGGTTAACATTACACAGCGGCTATTATCTTACAGAAATCAGTGAACAGGAGGTCGGGGGTCTCGATGGTTTCTGGATACCTTCTTTTCACCCCCTTTCTTTCTCGCTTTAGCTACACAGGTACCACTGGCTGCAATGCAATACCTTTCCGGTGCCCGAAAAGACATTAAAAGTCTCCCGGAATCTTGGCTAAAGTGCGTAAAGGGATGAAGCTTAAATCGATGAGACAATCACCCGATGCGACATGAATACCACAGCATCCTATAAACAAACGTAGTTACACGAACTTACTTGTGGAGCAGACGAATAGGGATATCCAAATTGTGGATATGACATGGTAGAGAAGTCCCCCAATATCCAGAAATAAAGCGAGACTGAAGGTCTCCACTCTAACGCAGGCTGCGGCTCTGTTTGACTGTACCAATTGATTGGTAAGCACAGGCTCCTAGGATGCTTATAGGGCGAAGCAGAGTAGCATGTTTAATTTGTAAAAAGCCCCCACTCAAACGACTTTAAACTGCATTAACTAAACCACCTAATCAAACCTGTCCTTTTCCTTTTTTAAAACTCCACTAACAATAAATAAACGCATTAGGGAAACACGAGCTTCTTTGCCAAGAATAATCACTTTGTTGTCAGATACATATTTTTGCCTATAAAAAGTAGTATAAAAGACGTCAGCAGCAGAGGCAGGTTGTTTTAAACGCCGGTGACTGTGACGTCAGAAGTTTCCCACTCTAAAAATGACCAGACTGTAACTTTAATATGCATTTTCTTTCTCAGGATGACGAGAAAAAAACTGAAAGCACGATATAAAGAGGAAATGTTTAATAGAGTAAAAGGCACGGAGTACCTTTATGAACACGAATATGTCCTGGAGATTAATTTGCACGAGCAATCAATCAATTAGGCCAATCAGTGGCTTAAATATGCACACGTCTGTATCCGCTTAAATGAATTAGGCCTAATGAAGCACATTCCTATCATTCCTCCGAACAACTTCTAATCACACTGGGAGCTAATTGGTTTCAAATTAATTTGTGAAGAATATTTTCATACTAAAGATAGCAGCCAAAGATGAAACTAATTAATTAACAAAGTGAATGTATTTTATAATACTAACATTCGGTGCAATATCTATCTATCTATCTATCTATCTATCTATCTATCTATCTATCTATCTATCTATCTATCTATCTATCTATCTATCTATCTATCTATCACTTGTGTATTTGTTAGGAAGACTCATCAAACTGCTGTAAAAACCCCCAAAACTGGCTCGCCACCTTGCCGGTGCGCGTTGCCCTGCTTGGAGAATCCCGGGTTGAGACATGTGGATAGCCCCAGGGGTCACTCCTCAAATTAATGATGATGTACTCCTCCTCCTTCTCCTCCCTCCCTCCTCCTTCCTCTCTCCTCTCCAGCTGGATCTCTGCCTGCCGGTGACAGGTCGATTGAGAGTGATTGATGACTATCTAGGGGACCCGGGCCAACATAATAATATGATTCCGGCACCTTGCAATAATTGCTTGCTTTCATTTACAGATGAAAGAAGTAATAAAGAGCTCTGAGGACGAAGACGTTTGTGCTTCGGTTAAGTAACTTTTGCCTCGTGTCGCTCTTTTTTTTCTTTTTAAATAATTTTTGTGAAGAAGTTGGGTTTCTGTGGGAGGGTGGGCTTTATAAGATGTCTGTTCTCTCATTCATTTTGACAAATTGAATTATAGGGGGTTAGTACCTCCAAGCAAATGGCCGCATTAACACAGTGAACGGGGGGGGTCAAAAGGGATCAGCCAGCCCTTTTTAATTTGCATTAACTCTAATGCCACCTCAACATTAACAACCCGTCTGAACCGCTCAAGCATACACTCACTCACAGCTCTCACACACACACGAACACACACGGAGGGCCTACTGCTCCGTTTTGTCTTATAAATTTAGACTTTTTTCCTTTATTGAGTTTATGTGCGACGTAGTGCATAAAGGCAGGGCGGGACCCAATTTATCTTCAACATCACACACGGGACGAAACGAAGGAGAAAGTGATGACACCTTCATTTTGGATTGGGGTAAACACAAATACACACGCGCACGCATTATAGACTTACCTGGGCGTCCAGCTTTGTCTGTTTCTATTTGCATACACCTCTACACATGTTGGTGTACAGAGGTAAGGAGAGACACATCCACTGAACTATAGGCTACGGCTCACACCTCCTCCCCCTCCCCCTGGGTGTATACCTTTTCATTATCCACTGCGCTACCCAGTTTTATCATGCGCCCGTGATAAAATATTTAGGCGCATTAGTGTATGCCTTTTAGACGGAAAATAAAGGAGGTTCATGCTTGTTTAGCGTTTAAAGATTAAAAGAGGAGATTCTTTTTCCCCTTCCTTCCAGATGTGAGGAAGCAGAGATGCTCTGTGGTTAAAGTGGCCAAGCAGGGGGAAGATGCTGTTCCATTTTAGGGCAAAGGAGTAATGCTTATGGTCTGGTTGCACTTGTGTGGTTCCTTCCTTTTTTACTGAGGATAAACACGATAATCAGAAAAATATATCAGTTACTAATGATCTAGATTAATGAGCCACTTGAAGGTGGCTTTACTGTACAGATTAGGATAGATAGCTGTGTTCAGTAGAGACCTGGTGTAGGAGCATCCATCATGTTCACAGAGCAACATAAATCAACCCCTTCACTCAAATTAGACTATACATCACTATATTGCAAATTACTCTGCATAAGAATACCCACAGAGAGCTTGAAATTGTGCTCATCCACATCAGATCAGCCCAAATTACTGCAATTTGAATAATCTTTAGTTGCACTTTGAATCGAGCCTGATAACTTGCATTGACTTTCCAACGGAACTCATAATACAAAGTGTCAGTTTCCTGATAATCTGCTGTTGATTAATGAGCCAAGAGGAGGAGGAGAGTGCGCGGGAGATATATGTGTGGGACTGTTTACGTCGAAAGAAATACACACAGGAAAGTGGAGTGGGAGCTGAGTTTACTAAGCGAACTATGTTGTGGGTTTGTTAAAGCCATCTGTCAGTCTTCTGGTTTGAGGTCATATGAGGAAATCTTTAAAAAAAGGAAAGTAGTTTGTCCATATTTAAATCTACATGGTCTGGATCTGTAAGAGCTGGGAAAAAAACCCTGCACAATGTAATTTACTTGTAATTCATTTTTTCATGTTGATTTTTTTCAGATAAGAAATATTTTTAACTTTGTATGAGCAGTTTATACTCCCAGACTGAAGCAGCAGAGGCAAAATGTGTGCGTTCTGCTCACAATATGAGAGCTGACTTAGAACTGAGACAGGAAACTTGTCTGAATCAAGTGTGGTTCAGTGATAGTTCTGATGTTAACCTCTGCCATGTTCAAACTCCCAGACGTGGGTTAAGATCAGGTGAACAAACTCAGTGGATCGTCTTTATGTCTCTTCTCTTCTCTTCTGGAGCTATGAATGAAAACGGAATGTTATCCATAATGGCATGTTATTTCTTTTAAAGGTATTGGTCTTTTTTGTTGCAGTATAGAGTGCATTTTGTCACATTCTGTTTCACCTTATGTGGACAATGCTCCAGTGCTCTGATGTCTTCTGGTCGACTGTCTCAATAACTGTTTTTTCAGTCAGCAGTGTAGAAAACCAACAGTGACCTCAATAGTTGAAGACAGCTGCACAGACAAACTCTCTCTATGACATGAAGCCCCGAGCAGCTCCCAGGCTTTCCAATAGTGTCCATGTTTCTCCTTCTGTAGTCGTGGAAATATGTCTAAGCATTCTTACACACTAGCAATCAAACAGAATGCTTATCCAGCACAACATCAGTCTAGCTACTGTCTAGTCTTGGTGTCCCACTGGAACATTGATCTCTAGTGATCTTCTCAAAGTATAGCTTATTTCTCTTTTAAAGTAAATTAACTGTTTTTCCTCAGTTATCATTGGGTTCTAAAGCCTAAGTTTATTTATTTTTTATATAAGTGGAGCAGAAAGCTTGGCTTCTTCAAGAACTTGGTGTAAAAAATAGGAATTCTTTGTTGTTGCTAGCAGTGTCTTGGTGGTTTGTACACTGTGACCAGCAGACTTTTCAAACTGGAGTTGTTTTTGAAGTTGATTCCTTCAAAGTACTGTTTTTCCAGTTAATTCTAAAAATATCAGTCAATTAGTAATGGATACCTGTAATGGGGCAAGTCTATAAGAGACAAGATAGAGAATAAGCTGGTAAACAGCTATTTTTATAAAGATTTCCTTTCTTTCTTCCTTTCTTTTGTGATTTCCTACTTTATTATTTTTGTTCATAAGAAACAAAATACTAAACATTTTCTTTTACTGCAGGCATTTTTGCTTGTCAGAGGGGAAAGGTAATGAGGGCTCAGTTCCATTAAGTGTCCCATAAGTGGAATTCATTGTGTTTTCCCTACTGTGATGAGTCAAAATGTTTGCTGTGAAAAAAAGTCTACAGATGTTTACTTAATGAATTATAGTATAAAGAAAAGTGTAGCATGCTTTTTATTAATTAAAATGTTTTGACCAGATTTCATTAAAAATATGAGACGATGCTGCCTTATAACGGTGTAATTTCTGGACTGTACAAGCTGTTAATTAAAGCAATCCTTTGTCCCCGTTTTGGGGGGTATTTACAGCTGGCAACAATGTTAGACAAAAGGCAATATTTGTGAGCTGTAATTTATGGGCTGTAATCAAAAGCATTACAAAGCTGAAAGAACAGATTGTAATTTCTGTTAATGTTGCACAACTCCATGAAGCAACACTTTAGTCACTCAGGATGTGGTGGGAAAGATTTGATATTTACTGCATTATGCATATTATGAAGATGGACTGTGATGAATTATACAAATTATGCAGAATTAGCACCTTGTATCCAAGTAGGGTGCAAAGCAATGATGGTAAAATCCAGTGAAATGGAGCTTCCACTTTATAAAAGTAACATGATAATATGCTTGAGATGAATGTACCCGACCCTCTATTTCTCAGTTTTCCTCTAGCTCCCATCTCTCCGGGTGTTAGTCTTCTTCAGCCTCTCTAAGAGGTTTAACATGTCAAAGTTCTCTCAGGTCATTCATAATTGATCACCACTACGGCAGCATCTTCGCTGCACTTAGTTAACTAGCTATCTGCAGGTGTTCCCTTAGCAACTGGCCGGGCACTGAAACACGGAAGTACTATATGTAGACTCCCAGGTCCCCAAAATGAGAACCCAATGTGTCTTGTAAATCCTGGTGTTGGTCCTATGTTCACAGGTTGTGTTCTTGGACAGACTTTGTAGGTATGCCCATTACGTAGACAAGGATATGAGGGAACACAATCAAATCTCCTGTAAAACAGGCAGCTGTTTTGTTATCCCTGTACTGGAATTCGCCCCCCCCCCCCCCCCCCCCCCCAAAAAAAGACAAAAATGTTTGAGATCATTTGTACAACATCTGACCTCATTCTATGTTTATACTTATTTAATTATTCTTTAGACATTTCATTACTAGTCATTTACTCTACCACTTAAGTGATAAGATCTTGTCATAATTATTTGACCGCTTCTAGTTCGAAAACATTTATTGTGCTTAAGTGGCTACTCAACTGCTACAGTAATCTTGATATAACATTTTACAATAGTGGAAAACTGCAGGGATAAAAAGTTAATGTACCTTGAACTTGCAGTAGAGGCTGTCTCCACAAGACCATCTCGGTGTCTATACAATTCAATTCAATTTTATTTATATAGCGCCAACTCACAAGAACAGTCACCTCAAGACGCTTTATATTGGATGGTAGAACCTACAATAATACATACAGAGAAAAACCCGACAATCATATGAGCAAGCGCTTTGGCAAAAGTGGGAAGGAAGAACTCCCTTTTAACTGTACGAAACCTCCAGCACAACCAGGCTCAGGGAAGAGTGGCCATCTGCTGTGACCGGTTGGGGTGAATGGAGGAAGAGTATACAGTAAGTAATTTTCTTTAATTAAGCTTGTAAATTTAAATTAGATGAAAACTTTAGGCACTTTCAGTGCCCTAATAACTGACTACAGCTAATTTTGAGTTACTTAACTTTATCAATGGATGATGTGTAGCACACTGGTGTCTTTTGAATTATTTTTAATGCAAATATTTGAAAAAAAAAAGTTTAAACAAAACAATGTGGCTTCTTGTTTCATTTACTCACAAAATGACCAAGGAGTCAATTTTTAGTAAAATTCTATTTCATTTGCTGTATTGGTAGTTATCAGATTTTTGGGCCCATGTAACGTATACGGTACTTATACAAATTTAGCTATTTTTATTCCATTACTGATATCACTTATCGATTTGATTCCCTATCAGTTCTCTTATTGATTCTCATTGAGTTTTCATCAGCTCTGCTTTAAGAGTGACAACCATTGGATTACATGCTGTGTGGTCAAATGTTTGTGCATAGTGGAGGTATTTCCCTCTTTTTTGTGATTAGTGGTGAGGTCATTGAACAAAAGCAATTATTACACATATTACGTGGAACACTTTTCTTAAAAGTCATGCAGTACGATACTTAATTAATCAATTGATTAAAGTAATGTTGATATTCATGTTGTAGACTGCACCACTATTTTCCTGCTCGGACACAACTGTAGGAGTGCAATAAGCAGGGTTGATACCGAAGCAGACTAACAATTCCAAGGAATTGGACTAATCGATTCCCATCCCAAGTATATAGTTTATGGATGCTGCTTAAGCTCCATAAACTGAGCTAACACTAAGCTCGCTAACACTAAGCTCGCTAGTGTTAGCTCTAACTTAGCACAGAAACCACACTTTCAAATATGGTTACTTCTGATTCTATAAAAAAAAAGAAAAAGAAAAAAAGAACGTAGCATAAATCTCTTTATTGAACACATGTAATTCCCCATTTTTCGTAAGTTAAATCTACTCTCATATTTTATTTTCTGTAGCAAAAAAAAAATGCATTACGTTGTGCAGTATAGGAGCAACAAACACAATTTACTTTACCCTGAGACCAAATCCACCAAAACAAAAGTTTGTAGTTTATTGTAACATTTTAATTTTGGGGAGTCTTTGGATGCTTATTCTATAAGCATATGGTTTTGACTTTAACTATATTACCTTTAAAAATTAATCTATTTGGTAGGGCAAATCTATGTGTACCAGATACACTATCTACATTTACTGTTCAGTGAAAAACTATTTGCTCCCCTGTTGATATCTTCGGTTTTTGCATTTTTTTCACGCTTACGTGTTTTAAATCATCAAACAAATTTTAATATTAGACCGTGAAAACTCGAGTAAATATGAAATGTAGTTTTTAAATGATGACTTCATTTATTAAGGAAAAAAAGATATCCAAACTTGCCTGGCCCTGTGTGAAAAAAATGTCCCCCCTAAACCTAATACTGGTTGTGGCACCCTTGGCAGGAAAACTGCAATCCAGTATTTGCGATAAGTGGCAATAAGTATTTCATATCAATATAGAAGAACTTTGGTGCACTGTTCTTTACAGAATTGTTTTAATTCAGCCACTTTGGAGGGTTTTCCAGCATGAACATTCTGTTTAAGGTTGTTATTATTATTATTATTTATTTGTTATTATTATTATTATTTAGAGAGATTCTGAGGTGGACTAGCTGGTGTGTTTCACATCATTTACCTGCTGCATGATCCAAGTGCTTCTGAACTTCAGGGCACGAACTAACGGCTGGGATTCTCCTTCAGGATTTTCTGGTATAGAGCAGAATTTATGGTTCCATCAGTTACAGCAAGTCATTCAAGTCCTGAAGCAGCAAAGCAGCCCCAGATTATCACATGACCACCACCGTGTTTGACTGTTCATTTGATGTTCTTTTTATGAAATGTTATGTTAGTTTTTTTCTCTAGATAACAGGACCAGGATCTTCCAAAAAAATTAACATTTTGTGAGTCCAGAGAATATTTTCGCAAATGTTTTGGGGATCATTAATATGTCTTTTGACAAATGTGAGCTGAGCTATTGGTTTATTTTTGGTCAGCAGTGGTTTTCTCCTTGGAACTCTCCAAGAAGAAATTTTTGCATATCGTCTTTTTCATTGTTGAATTATGAACTCTGATCTTAACAGAGACAAGTGAGGCCTGCAGTTCTTTAGATGTTCTGCATTCTTTTGTGGCAATTTGGATGAGCTGTCAGTGTGTTCTTGGAGTAATTTTGGTAAGTCAGCCTGGGAAGGCTCACCACCATTCCCAGATTTATCCATTTGTGGATAAAGGCTCCAATTGTAGTTTGCTGGTGTGACCTCTGTAACCTTTTCCAGACTGATAAATGTCAGTGATTTTTTTCTTGATTTTCTTTCCATTGTGGAATGCTGTGTTGCTTCTTAACATCTTTTAGCCTGCTTCACTTTGTCAGACAGGTATAGTTTATATTTACTCGGGTTGTCTAATATTAAAATGTATTTTATAATCTGCAACATTTAAATGTGAAAAATAATTAAAAAAAACCCCAGGAAGGTGAAAATACTTTTTCACTGCACCACATCTAATAATGGTCAAGCTTTCTTTGTCTGCCCTTCTGGAAAATACAACCAGCCTAGTCAGCAAAACAATGATGCTTGTCAATCAATCTGTGTGTGTATTCGTGTGTGTGTGTGTGTGCTTGTGTGTGTGTGTATATCTGTGTCACTAACAGCAGACCATCATGTCATACATTGGAATCATGCTGATCATAGCATTATGCACACAAGGGGCCAGGTGGCAGATTTCTTTGTCATGGCAGACCCTAGACCAGAAAACTGACTTCCTTGACTACTCCAACACCTGCGACCACCAATAGTGCAGCCAACCCATCTGCAGCCATGTGCAGCCACCAGTTATTGAATATATTTTCACCACATGACATTTGCAATTGTATATATATATATATATATATATATATATATATATAAATATATGATTTTATGTACAAGACTATCTGATGGCATTGGTCTTACTGACAAGTACTCTGGATAGTTTGAACAATGTTCAAATAGTCTTAAGAGCAATGGAAGTAATGTCAGTACATCCGTTTAGACATGTATAAGCTCTGATGTAGTTTTAAAGAAATAATTCCTCTGTCTGGGGTTTCGCTTTCTCCCATTCTCTCTGTCTAGAAATAACCTGAGCAATAGTTACCAGAAACTGCCCTTTTCCATTTTCTTCCACCATTTTCCATTTGTTTCTACTTGTGATGCACATGGGTATTATAAAGTCATGATCCTCTTTCAATATTCACCTACATAATAGAACTAGTACACTGAGTGTAGCTGTGTTAAGGGGCAGAGAATGTGTTGTAGGAAGTGATTATGTTCTTGAAGACAATGCAGCCTATGCAGGCACTTACAATTATTTATTCATTATGCATCCACTAAAACACAAATGCACTTTATTGTCTCATTCTGCATCTTATTTTACCCATAAACCAGAAAATGGGCTGGGTTTCTAATGAAAGAGCCATGTTAATATCAAGGCAGATAAGGGCTGGCATGTGTAGACGGGAGCACAACGTGGAAACCCAATCACAAGTTCTTTCAATCACTCAAAACCAGAACAAGAGAAGTGGATGCATTTGAATATTTTCCTCTACCTGGACATATTAAAACTATACAATTTTAATACCTATTTAACATGCAGCTGCTTTCTGAGCCTCTCATTTTTGCAGTTCTGCACAGAAAACAGGCAGGTAATGCAGGAGTAACTGTGGCAGTTTTGGGCATGACATGGTTTTTCAACCAGGCACTTCTGCAGTATTCCATGGCTTTAATCGCTGCATTAAGATCTTACTCACCAAATGGACTGTTCTCTCCAAGCAGGTCAATCTTGGCTTTTTTGTGTTGCCTTATTTATGGTCCAAAAATTGGGCCACATAAAGTGTACTTTGCTCTTTATGATTCAGGATTTTATTCCCTTTTTCTGAAATGTTTTTGACATATAAGCAAGCTGCTGTTTTAATCTTTGCAAACAACAAGGAAACAGCAAAGATAATTCACATATGATATTTTCTTATAGCTTTGACAAAGTTAAATCAATATCAGGTGACTTTAGATTTGTTTATATACTAAAAAAACAATACTCTCGACTGATAGCTTCTTCTGTTAATTTTTAAATATTGTAATATTTAAGTTTCTAAGAAGCCATGTAGTCAAAATCTGTGTTTACACCGTATCACCAAACAAGAAAATTCTGGTCTTATAGGTTAAACACCTAATTTTATTTAAGGAGAATCCCTTGATCTGGGGTCTAGAAAAGTACAGTACAGTTGTGTCTACATAGATTTACAGATAATGTCTATACAGTTGATTCACTGGGCATTAGGTATCAACTAACACATCCTTTACAGTCCATCAGTCGAATTAATGCCAATAAATGAAGCCTAAACTTTGCTTTGCTTCCTGTGTGTCCACACATTTAGGCTTGGAGGGGGTAGGGTAAACCTGTGCTTTATATAACTTAATTAACCCCCTGAAACACCCTATTGTTTGTTCCTCCAGTGTTAGGGTCACTTTGAAAAACAAAGTAAAGGAGAAAATGAGTGGCGATATGAATATTATGATGGAGTATAGAGAAGAGGGAAGTCATTCCACCCATCCACGTTGCTTTATTTTCCACTCCGCCGATCACATTTGAATATTTTGAAAGGAGTGCCTATGTTTGCCTTATCATGCATTATTCTGAGGCATTACCTGGCCTTAACACCGCAATAAAGAAGGCTAGGAAGTCTCTCTCCCTTTTTCACAGAGATGCACAACAATAATAATATTCATACACTAGCCGCCTCTAGAAGAGGGATATTTTGTTTAACTTTATAGTCCTTTTAAATATGTGCATGTTAGTAGCGGATATTTACCCACTATAAATGATATCGAGGTTGTATTTAATTATGTTGATACAAGAGCAACTTTTTGGAGATGAGTGATGTCCCTTCAACTGGGACATGAAATGCCAAACTGTTTGCTACAATTTCTATACTGTGTGATAATCATAAAAAGTGAGGAATTAAAGCATAGAGCAATTTAAACTATGTGCAAGCTGCACTGTGGTGTTTGAGTGATTGACAGTTTAAAATGAGACTGATTAACATAATTTGAAATCAAGTATTCAAAGCATGTTTTGCTATAAAAGCAGATGTAATCAAAAAAAAAAAAAAAAGGAGGAACAAATGTAAATAAACTGACCCCTAAATTTTTCAGTGTTACTATAGAAGCAAAATACAACCTGTAGACAAAGTTCTTCAAATCTCCTTAGGAGCAGTTTTTACTTTAACAATGGCAACCTACAATTATGGTTACAATGCTTTATTCAGTAAAAGCAGTCGAGCATATCTCTGTTGAATTAATTAATTCACCCACGTCTACCTGTACAGAGACACAGACCACCTTCTTGTCTGACACTGCTAGACCTATCTCCACAATACTGCTCAACTCCATAGTCATTTAAACACACACACATTCACAGCAAGTTAGAAAAGGCAGACCATTATTTCTTATCTTTAACTTGCTTCATTAGGATATACAATGCTCTCAACATATGTTTTTTGCCAAAATGATAAAAGAGAACATTCTGCATTCAGTCCTGCCAAGCAACGAGACAACTTAACTTTGGTATTGCATTGTTTTATTCTATAGATAGACAGCCACTTAAAAAGAGGTGCACAGGGAATCTTTGTCCTGCCAGTCAAAGGATCTGTAGAGTAGCAATGTGGAAATCTGGATATTTGCATGTTCATGTGACACAGCTCCCCTATTGCTTCCTCTGTTCTTTTTGCCCCAGTGCCCACAGACAAATAATACGTGTTGCCCTTTGGCCTGTGTCTCAAATTTATTTGAGCTGATACCCCCCCCCCCTCTCAAAAAAGTCACTTTTTGTATGGAGATAGCTGAGGAAAATAAGAAAGTGTTCTTGCTGGGTGATAATGTGTGTGTGGGTGAAGGCGGCGGCGGGGGGGGGGGGGGGTTTGGTTGTACTTTTACTTTTCCTGAACAAAAAAAAAAATTCTTGTGTGACATTAGTCTTTGAACAAGTCTAGTGCTCTGAAACCATGAATAGAAATACATTCCCTGCTTTCACCCTGACCCTGAGCCCTATAGCCTATGGCCATTGCTGTCACACACCCACAAAGGGTCAGCTCTCAAAACCCCCCAAATAAAACCTTTTCTACCTTTTGGAGAGAAAAAACAAAACAAAACAAAAAACGCAGAAAGAATCATTCTTTTATCTGATGAGCTGTTGTTTGTCTCTTCGATGTCACCTGAAGCCTTGATGCTTTTTTGTCTAGCCTCTGGACCTGTTTTACTACCTCCTCTCCATCTCTCTCCCTCGATATTTCTCACTCTTGCTCCATCTATTTCCCTCATTCTCTCCATCACTCTTCCTCTGCTGTTTTTCTGCCTTTCTCTCTTTTTCTCTCGCTCTCTCTCTCTCTTTGCCCACTTTTCCTTCTGAAGGCTAAGGATTCCTGCTGCCCCTCTGAGAGAAGTGTGTGAAAATGCACAATGCAGGTCCCCCAGCGTGCCCACCCCAGCACAGAGTGTGAGAAGAGGGCCGTGCATTTGATGCCTGACTGACCAAATCTTCTGCCAGATAGCTAGGCCTTTCTATTCCCAGAGCGCACCGAAAGCGTGGCCAGAAGTGGTGCGGAAGGAGAGGGGAAGGCACAGTAATTGTATCAAAGTCTGTAGAGATTGCCCCACCATCACCCAGACCCCACCACTCCTATGCACACACACAAACAGACACACATACTCCTAAACCGCTCCTGAATCGCTTCTCAGTTAAAAGGAAAAGGGTCCCTGGGTAGCAAGAAGCAACTTCTCTCTAGAATAACCAAAAAACAGTGTGCACTCATATATGAATAACGTTCAATTTATCACATGAAAGCCCATTTATTGAATACAACACCTTGCTCTGTCCCCAATTCCATCTATTTTTCAACACTCCAAAGAAAAAAGAAAGAAATAAGAGCCGAGTTTAATTCCCAAAGTTACTTTTGGATTGTGTTGTGTGCAGGAAATCTATACAGTAAACACAGATTTTTTTTGTCGTAAAATTGTCATGACAACCACAGCCTTTACACATCTGAGGTTTAGAGCAGGAATTTTATACATTTTGTATTTGATCCTGTGTACCCCATGCTTCTTATTCTCTTTATTCCCTTTTTAAAACACAACAACCCAGTGGTTAAATGAACATTGTAGGTAAACTTAGGGGCAGGACAGGATATGCTACTGCTTCTTCCTGCTTTCGAACACCTTTTGTTTTCACTTTACTGATCATTTTGTTGGAATTTTTTTATGTTTTCCATTTCCTGTGTTTGTTTTGTTAAACTTTTAATCATTCAAAATGAAAAAGAAAGAAAGAAAGAAAGAAAGAAAGAAAGAAAGAAAGAAAGAAAGAAAGAAAGAAAGAAAGAAAGAAAGAAAGAAAAAAAAAACCCTAATTGCAAACAGTTGTAAAAAACACACAATAACAACGCTGGACACAACAATAGGCCCAAGACAATGACACTTATTTTTTTAACAGGCAGGTATTGTAATGCTAAATATTTCATCAGTTGACTGACAGAGAAGTTCAGAGGCCCCAGGAGAAAATACCAACAACTACAAGAGACTGTCAAAGCTGTTCTATGAGGAAAACATTACAGGATTATACAAAATACCACATTCCATTTCGTTGTACTGTGTTCACTATGAGTGCATGTACAGGAAAAAGTCACTCTATAAGGAAATTAAAAAGGTACAAAAGCCACCTGAATGATCTTTAGGAATACAGTCCCAGAATGCTCAATGATCCATGCCAGCATGTATACACAAGAAAAAAACAAGTAAAACAAGTGTAAATTAGAAAAAGCATAAAACATTTGCAGTTTAACAACTGCTACCATTACACTGAACATAGACCTAAAAGCATTGAAGCTCCTCATGTGTGTGTTGCCTTGTAGCTCACATGTTTTCAAGTAGGGTGTGATGCTTTTGTCATAAACAAAAAAGTTGCTAAAAAAATCACAAAGATGACATACATGTGTATATTAAACTAAGCAGAGCATGCAAACGTCTTGCTAAATTGACAGGATAAATGAAAATGTAACAGCACTTCACTCCAGTTCAAGTAGGCTGGCTGACAAACAAACCTCTAACTTGTGTTCTCAAAGTCAGCCCCAACCACAATGCTTACTCTTGGCTTAAAAGATAGCAGTTTTTAAAATCCCATCATTGTGTTCAAATACGAAATCTCTGAGAGCCACAGGAAGCTTCCACTGTGTAGCCAACAGTATGCTCTTTCTGTATAAGGGTGCAAACCAATGTGCATATCCATTCCTATCCAGTGAATAGAGAGTCACACCATTTAAATTAGCTGGAGGATAGTCATTTCATGTGGACGAAGATGTTTCAGAGGGTAACTGAGCAGTATTTTCTGTGAACTCCCCATCCATTTCAAAGGGCCATGCACAGCACTGCACATTTTCTGCATCCCTTCCAATTCATTACCCCTTCGCCCACATGTATTATTCTGCCTGCTACTCATTCCCTCTTGTCTCTGGGGGCAAATTTATTGGTTGAAGCATTTTGACTCCATTTACCTTTTAAAAGCTACCGTTTAAAGCTCGATATTTTCACTCTGAACTCTATTCCTCGATAGCAAGGGATCTATAAGTGGCTTCCTTCTGCTTTTATGAGCAGTGTTTTTTTTTCTTTTCAGGCACCTTATTTAATAAAGAAAAACAACTTTTTTTAATCAATGGATTAACCAAGTGTTTTAATTTTATTGATTAGATTTTTTTTAATGTTTATTAGATATCCTGCATTTTTGAATTACAGTTGAAGTCCACCAGACAACCATGTGCAGGCTTAAATAATCAAGTAATGTTATAGAAAGCGACATGTCTATCTCTATGTCTCGCTTTCTCAAAATAGTCAGAGAGATGGCCAACACTATGCATATTTAAAATGGATTTAAGCAGTGTCCTGGGATTTCTTTAAGAGCCCATCATATTTATGAGGACGACATATTATCGGCATCAGGAGAATGTCACATAAACTTAGAGAGAAGATGACTCAAATTATTGCTGGCATTGGAGAAAGCACTATAGTGGTGCCCATTCTGCTCAACAGGATGATAGCGATGTCTGAGCACAGACTTTTAAAAGAGAAGGGCCGCAATATTCTAACACCCATCACTTACAACATAGGTTCAGAGTTCAGAGCACCATTTTTGTTTACTAACTCAATTTAAATTTAGACATTAACATTTCTGTGCAATGCAGAACATTAGTAAGGCTTTACATCAAAGTATCCCCATGACATATTACCTATTAAATATGATATTGCATATCACCATTTCAAGTTTGTTTATTAAGGTCTGTGCTGTAAAAATAAAATAAAACTATCAGTTACTTAGTCTAAAATGAATTAGACCTTGAAGTCCCTTTTCACAGTTTGCCATTAGTTTGCCATAGTTTTCAGAGCTTTCCATCAGGTCATAGTACCTGGTACCAGGTACTAAAACAGAACCTGCTTGGCCTGAGTTCCAAGCGATCCGAGCAAGTACTGAAACGTGACATCGTCAGACTGCATGCCACCAATTGGCTGGTCAGTGACGTCACTTAATGAGTCAAGAGAACGTCTCTTTCACGAAAATCTAAACCACCATTTTTGAAACCCCACAACAAGGGAAAAGGCTACAAAAAACAACGCTGGTGTCCTCGCGTCTGACGAAAGCCGCAGACCAAGCAGCAGGTATATCGTGGCCTCGACGTTTCATAAACCATGATCTACATGTTAAAGGGGCCGTGTCAAAAATATCTGGAACAACTGATGTGGGCCCTTTTCTCTTCTTTGTGTTATTGCTGGCATTTAACACATTTCATAGCTATGATGGAAGTAATAACATACAGGGTTCTTAAGTGCTACAAGTGCAACAAAAAATGTAAACTTTGGACCGAAGCTATTATTGGTACTTCACATGCTGCTTTTCTGTTTTTGATGTAAGGGAGTGACTTTTATAGAGAACCAGTCTTCCTTCACTATTTAACACTTTTCTTTCATATATGCTGACAGCCTCATGTATCTTGTTACACTTTTCATGGATGTCTTCACCTTTCTACTCTGACAATGATAAGTGGTAAAATATATTTCACAACCTTTCTTTAATTAAAAGTAGCAATACCACTATAAAAATACCTCACCACACACAAACTGTTTAAACATTTCACATTTTACTTAAAATTTCAAAAATCAAAGCTTTTATTTTGCCAAAAAATACCCCCTAAGGATTATTTGGATCAGTGTAAATGCTGCAGATGTTTAAATCTGAGTCCTGTTTAAATAGTTTATATTGTGTAAAATTTACAGTAACGCATTATGTAGTGGGTAGTGTTGCTGTACTATCTCTAAAAAAGAGCTTTTAAGATGTAAAAGGAGAGGTCACTTTCACTTTGTTGAAATCTATTTTTAGATTTTGCCATGTTTGCCCTGACTGACTGACATGACTTTGATGCTTTTACACTTCTTTCTCTTCTTGTTTGAATTTGCTTTCTGTGGTCACTATTTCTGGTCAAACCCTAGAAAACCAATTAATGGGGTGGTCATTTTTGAGTTTTTCTGCTCAGGGAGAGAAGTGTCCCAACAGAGCGGTGTTATGCATTGTTAGTTAAAGTGCATAGTTCATTGTTTAGCCAATTCAGAAGTTTAACTCTCCCAAGACATGTCCATGAGTAAG
Organism: Pundamilia nyererei; assembly: GCF_000239375.1. Taxonomy (NCBI): domain Eukaryota; kingdom Metazoa; phylum Chordata; class Actinopteri; order Cichliformes; family Cichlidae; genus Pundamilia; species Pundamilia nyererei. The sequence continues at coordinate 571,746 of NW_005187547.1, read as the reverse complement.
ATTACAAGTTTTCACACACTCATATACATTTACTCTCATGCACACAAGCACACACAGCAGGAGAAAGCCGAGACTACAGCAGTGCATTGGCAGGACAGAGACATAAATCTTGGTGCCCCGAGGACAGGTGTTGGAACCAAGGAGGGAGAAGTTTAAAGGCCCCCACACAGCAGCTTTGATTCATTGTAATTGTCACAGTACAGTGGAGAACAGCACAGTTACCTCTCTACAGAGACCACCCCTGTTCAAACATCCTAGAAAGTTTATCTTTTGTTCCCATTGTTCAATGGGATGAAGTTGAAATGAAATGAATCTGTTCGGATGTTAAATAAATGCATTAGTGGAACTAAGGTGAGAGAAACATATTTTGTCATTATTTTAGTGGTGAAAGTATTTTAAATTCATTTTACTGAGTCTTTCCTATAATAATAAGTACGTTTAGCAAAGTCTGGCAGTAAGACCGTTTTGCACCCACAGTGTTGTTGCAGTCATTAAGAAATAAACTGAATTCCTACAGTAAGACAAAAGCGTCAGTTGCTGAAGCTGTCATATGTCCAGTGACAAACAGCATTTTTGTGTACCTTTTTCTAAAGAATTTGAAAAATAAACCAAAGAGGGAATAAGCCTACAGGAAAAGAATAGTAATAATAAAGTAATAATATACATGAATTCATAAACTAGCTTCATTATTCGTGTTTGGTCCTTGTGATGAGTTATATCCTGGAGATCTATAACGTGATTGACATGCAGGAACGTTGGTGAACAACGCTGAATTTGTCCAAGCAGGCCCCGATTGCATCAGTCACACCTGGTGACTGCCTTGGGCTTACCAGCCTGTAATTTCATGGCTCAAAAGTACAATGTCTCATTCTGTCAACATTCACTCCTGATGGAGGCTTGCACCTTTCCTGTGGAATCTAGTATGCCCTCCTGCTATTTTTGATTCAAGGAGAATGTTGCACAATTTATTTACAGGAACTTTAATTTTGCTTAAGTTTTATCTATTATGACAGGGACAGAAAGAGACTTTAAAGTGTTCTACATTATTTTAGAGACTTAAATTATTAAGATTTAATCCAGCCTCTTTTTTCACTCTCGTTCTCTCCCCCTCTCTCTCCCTCTGTGTGTGTTGATTGTATAGTATATTACTGTATTTACTTTCCACAAATGAAAATACAACCCCAAGGACTCTACAAGAACACACTGCTTCATGCATCATAAACAATATACATTTATCACCACTTTTTTTCTCCTTGCATAGCAATTAAGCTTTACCGACTGCCCCATCCTACTATCGGTATCTAAGAAATAATTAATTATAAGATATGCCTCTCTTTTTTCAATCATTGTGTTAATGGTTTTCAGATAATCAATATGCATATAGTTGTACATTTAAATTAGGATCAATATGCTTTGCATAAGTAATACTTTATGCTAACAAGACATGTCATTAGGTAATTTAGGAACGGTGTTTAATGTTTAAGGATCTTGACGAGTTTAGTATAAGGACCTGAGGAATTCACGTGATTCAGATAAGGGTAGGTAACAACTCATTCCCCTAGAAAGAGTGAGCTATTGCACTCTTACGATGAGACTGAATGACATATGTTGAAAATAAACTAACTTACTCTTTTGCTGTAAACATCATTATTTGTTAAATTTTTCATCAACCAATGCATTTGCTCCTATGGGGTTTTAATCAGTTACTCATGGAAAAACAACCGTTTAATTGCTTTCAAAACATGAGAATGTTCATATTTGTCTGAATGTCATGTTGGACTTTACAATTCACAAGTGGCAAAGAGCCAGGGGCGACAGTGGCAGGAGTTCAAAGGTTAGGCAAAGTGCGGTGCTTTATTACTGGTGAAAAAGTAATTTTCTATCAGTCGATTTCAAATGATCATAGACCCCAGAGGGCAGCGATGCTTTATTATCGTCTCCTTCAAACCAATTTAAGAACACAAGTAAAAAGAAAAGACAAAAAAACAAAAGGAAACTACATAATCAGCATTTAACTGAGTTTATGGATTCCTCTCATTTAATTGCTTTGATGGTGGATCAACTATTTAAATTAGAAACAAAAATAATAAATAAACAAGTAAAACTATATTGTCTAAATCCTTTTTGAC
>NW_005187547.1:535306-569387 GCF_000239375.1 Pundamilia nyererei | reverse complement strand
ATCCCCCTCAGCACTGACACCAGAAGTCAGACTGCTTGATGGTTCCCAACTTGGGTTGCCTCTTCTTGATTGACGGTTGGTAGATTGCTTGCCGACCAAACACGAGTGTGAGGAAGACACAGGCTAGTCAATACCCCCTCACACACACTTGCCCCTACCTCCATCCAATCTGTTTTAATGCATGCGCTTGCATAGAGAACAAACACCGCCAAACACACAAACACACTCATTGCCCTTATCAAAGTTAACTTTCTGTCTTCTTGATTTAAGTTGCACTTAGCTTAATGAAGATAATTTATTTTAAAGTGCTAAATATGTACAACTGTTAGTGTGCGGAAACAAACTGTTGGGCAAAAAATATAGAGACAGTCATAAGAATATAAGAAAAAAGAAAGAAAATGAGAAATATTATGAAAAAGTGGTAATTATGTAAAATTACACTATACTCAAGTAATAAATTTTTTTTCATTTCAAAAAGGAGGTTGCTAAATCACATATGCTTAGGCACCAGACACTTCCAAAGTGGAACTGTGTCTAGATATGCACACACATACACACACAGACTGGTGAACTGAGGCCATCATCAAATCACGCTGAGCATTGTTACATTTGAACAGGAGAGTCAGTGGGCCAGAAAGACCCCGTGTAAGTCTGAGAGAGGGTAAGAGAGGGAGCGGTGGTCTGTGTTTGTGTGTATGTGTGGTGGTTGTACGGTGGAGCAGTAGGGTGGGGCAGATGATGGAGGGAAAGCGTGAAGTATGAGGCAAGAGAAATGCCAGATGGGGAGAAAAGTAAAAGAAAGAAATGGCCACTAGACGCTGAAGAGGGAAAAGTGAGAAAGGAAGAAAGCGTGGTAAAAAACTTATGGAAAGACAAGAAGGCTACAGAGAAACAGAGCAGGGAGGAAAAGACGAGTTCTGAGGAGAGGACAGAAGAAAAAAAAGGAAGACTGGGAAAATAAGTGGGAGATGGAAGTGAAAAAAAGAGGAGAAGCAGAAGAAGGTGGGGGGTTGTGGAAAGGCAAGGAGGAACCCAAGGGAAGACAGAGAAAGAGGGTTGAAAAGGTGGGAGCAGAGGAGAAGTGTGGAAAAGAGTGGGTGAAGCCTGGGGGGAATAGCTGCTGTTGCCTATCTGTGCTGCTCCTGCAGGTCAGCGACAAATTCCTCCTGTTTTGCTTTCTAGATGCACACTCCTGTGCTTCTGTTTCTAAGCCATCTATGTTTCTTTCAGGAGGATTGTCCTCCATTCCTGTATGGATAAAGGGGATTGTAGGGGTAAAGAAAAAAAACATGTAAGTATATATATTTATTTGAAGATGGATTGACAGTGTTTAAATCACATCAGGGAGAAAGAAAGAAGTGGGGGAGAGAAAGACAGAAAGAAAAGGTCATTCCATTGGTAGTGACCAGAGGGGGTATTTTGTGCAGGGAAATTGCAGTATATTGCTTTTGTGTGAGAGGAAATGTAAACTGGCCGAATGGGTGTGTGACCTCTCAGAGTGAAAGAAAGGCGACTAAATAGACACAAAACACCCCCTGGGAATGTTCTCAATTTCTTTAATGTAATCAAAACTGGTACTGGTATGGACATGGAAATTGCTGACTGTTCCTTTATGTGCCCTTAAGTCTGTCATTGCACAAGGTTTCCAAATCAGATGGCACTTGTAGTTGTGAAGAGGTTCGAAAGTCGTGCCAGTCACTTTGGGAATAATGTAAGAGCAGATTTTAAACTGAAATCATAGAAATATTCTTATATATTACATGATTTTTATTATTATTACATTATTAGAAATAGTGGAATTCACACATTTTTAAATATTTTGAAAAGCAATTAATTGGCAGATTTTATCATTAAGATAATTATAAAAAAGTGAATAAGACAATTTTTCACATATTTGCTGCTCATGAATTAAAGTTAATTAGACAGTTAAAGTAATGCAGTGCTGCTGATAGTCTAAATCCCCTCAGTAGATGGCTCAGAAGCTTGTGGAAAGAGTATAGGAGCTGCCACCTCCTGGTTTCTTAACATATTGCAGCTGGTCTTCTCAAAATCAGGAAATACTATGCTGCAAGTCCCCAATAGATCAGAGGGTTGTGTTACAGCAGCCTGCTATAGAAACACAGAAAAAGGCATGAAGTATTTATAAAATGACAGCTGTGGAGTTCAAATTAGGAAGTATATGAATAATTTCTGACACTAAAGTCCTACAAGTCTAAGCATATTAGAATAAAGAATGGAACATATACATTTTTTTAGGTGTGAGTAAATGCCAAACAATATACAGTACGTATTAATTATTATCGTATGTTCCAGGTATTTGTCCCATTATTATCATTGAGAATCTCATATACCCTAGAACAATAAATTTTTATGCACAAGATAAACAGTGGAAAAGTCTCCTGCATGTCCTACATGGTGCACAATGACTGATGTGACTGCAACATGTTCTTGTGCAGCAGCCCATTAACACAGAACTAAACACTCTATAATGCAACATCGAAACCTTAACAGTTGACTGGGCCCAGTCACACCTTATCAATGCTGCGACATTTAAACACAACCGTGGACATCACATCTGCTCCATGCAAAACTAAACGTGATTTAATTCTACTTATACATCTGAGGAGCACACACGCACTCATTTCCATTTACAGTCGTACACATAAATTCACGTGGAGGCGCGAAGAAGTTCATGTTTCTCACACAAACATGAACAGGAGACGTGTCGTAATTTTATGAAAAGTTTAGCATGATGCATACGTGTCTGCGGTGAGCTAAACGTGTCTGACTCTTTCCCATTACTGTTGCTTCGTTAACCTTTAAGACACCAGACATTGGTGTGTAATAGGTCGCATGTTCCCCTCTCAGTCCTCTGTCAGGAAATCAATAGAGTGACAGGAGAAAGAGAAGAGTGAGTTCAAAAATAATCCTCCACTCTTCTCTGATTATGTGGGAGTAAGTTGTAGTTGTGTAGGTCTATGTGGGCTGTGTGTGTCTTTCTGATTTAAAGTGTAGCCGGGTAAATATTTAGACATCCACACGTATGTTTTCTTTGGTCTGGTTCATTAGATCTGACATAAAAATACTGACTTTCAGCAGATTTTTGAGAACTGAGCAGCAAAGGAATTGTAACCCTTTAATTGTCCAGCTTTTCAGTCCAAAACTTAGGGAAAAATCCATACTGCCTAGATGGTTGTATGTGGACACTGCTAATTTGAAGAGGCAAGTCAACACTTGTACTACATACATAGCTTCAATTTAATTGTTTAAGTTACTAAAAGAGAGCATAATAAAAGTCTCTTTCTGTTTTACTTCATTGAAATGATGAGGATAAACACAACTGAGCTAAATTAGGAAGTCAACATTAATTAAAAATCAAGGACATTCTGGAAATTAGTTGGAAGCTATAGCAACATGAAGCTCTTACACCAAGTTTAACAGTTTTACATGCTGTTGGTAATAAAAAAAAGTGATACTAGGCCATTAATTACAATACATTTATAGTTTTTAGTTGTCCCTCATTTTGTTTTATTTCATTTTTTAGCCTAAATGTATAACTTTATACTTTTAGTTGTTAGTTTTAATTCTCACAGCATGTAAGCACCACAACCCACACACAAACAAGGGATTTAGTAACATATTCAGTGCCAAGATTTACAAATGATGTTATTATAATCAAAGAACTGACTGTAATGAACTCTATATATCATTCAAGATTAAACTGAAAACTGTTACAATGTTATATGCCAGGAGTATGAAGAAAAGTTTAATTCCTGTTTAACAATTATTAAGTAGCTGGACATAAATATTACGCAGGTAGAATATTAGGCCTTGCTGTTTAAAAAAAAAGGATTTGAATGGTTCCATCTAGCTGTTCTGTAATACCACAACAGTACCAGTGCTCTGCTGTTTTTGGTTGATTTCATTTCTTATAGCTTCAGCAGAGCTGATTGGTTTTCTGAATACAAATTCACTGATTTTGAAGCCTTAAGTGTTTGATCCCCATCATTGTCAATATTGGCACCTGCCAGCACACTACTGCTCATTGATTCTGTTTTACCACAACCAGGATAGCTGTTTACAGACAGAAATCAAATAAGAAGCTAGTATAGCCTTTCTCCAATCCAAAAGTAATGATTTAAATGCCATGTATCTGCATGTTTTTATGTCTGAATATTTAAACACGATAAATAAATAAATGTATTTGTTAATACTTGACTGCTTTCTTTTCACAGTTTTCTTTTTTTTATGAGAGTTGAACTCTTTTGTTCTGCTGCCCAGGTTTACAGCACTGCAAAGTGTCAGCAGCAACTCACAGAAGCAACAACACACACTTGGGGACAGTGACTTCATATACATCCATACGTGTGACAAACTGTGGTAGAAAGAGGACTTGTGTTTTGGAATTGAATTGATTTTTTTCTTCAAACAGAATTACGTGGTTGCCCCTGTTTCCCATCCAATGCATTACTATTTCATTTGTTCAGGATCAGTTCACTGGGACCCTCCTGACGTCTCCCACAGATACAACATGAGAAATACTAAGAGATCACACACACACACACACACACACACACACACACACACACACACACACACACACACACACACACACACACACACTATACAACTTTATTTATTTGTGTATTATCTATTTTATTATTACACTCACACACTTCTACTAAGTATATGATCAGGTTTAAGTCCCCACAACACAAGTATTAAATGCACCACATGCAGTCTTTAACCAAGTGTTAGCTATATATAAGAGCAGCTACACATCATGGAATAACATGTAAAAAATAAAGCAAGTATTTATTTTTTATTATAAGTACACATTTCTTTTTATATGTCAATTCGCATTATGTATAACGCCATAATCCTAACTCTACATTTACTATGTGCTACTCGCTGCTAAAAATGATGCACAAAAAGTTGCAATTTCAAATTTAAGCACAATATTACATTGGCTAATGCTCACACAGATCTAAAGGAACACTCAGGGAATACATTGTCCCCCAATGTATAAACCATATTCTTTAAGTTGAAGTAACTTGATTTTGAGCTGGAGCAAAGTTGAATGAGTTTGTAATTTGGGCTATTCTACTTTCGTTTTGTGAAATTCAGTTTGGTAGTTTTTGTTTACAGACAAGGAAACAACATTGAAAACTCAGTCAAGTTTCATTTTACTTCTGCTCTGTCAGTTATGCTGTCTCATGCAGAGGTCTGCAGTTATGTAAACCAGCTTCAAATGCCGTGTGTAGCGACTCATCAATCAAACAATAATAATTAAATACTGTATATTATATAAAATATTCAAATTTTCTGTCAATCAGGTTTACTTCAAGCAACAAAGACCTTTACAGGTAACAAATTTTAAGAAATACAAGATACATTTGTTCAAAATGACAAAGATAAATTAAGACAAATAGACATTCTGTTCTATTTTGGTTTATACTGTGTTTTGGTAAAATACATTAAAAGTAAAATCTGCTTTTCTTTTTCTCCAAATCTTTAAATAATTTTTCTTCCATTTATTTGCAGCACTAAAGACACATGTGATAATAATCACCTCTGCTGCCTCCACTAGAGGCAGAAAAAAAATATGGTGACATTTCCTAAAACTTGCCATCACTCTTTCTGTCGCCTTAAAATGTTTTTACATTGTGTCTCTGTGAGCCAAACAATGCAAGCATCTTGAAGGAAGTTGAACCCCTGGCCAAGCTTAACCCTGTGAACCCCTCCAAGTATTCCTATGTTCCTTGTTTTCAGCAAAGTTCAAGCACAGCTGATACTGATAAAGGCCATATCAACATTTCTGCAAAACAACTAACTTTACTTTTATATAAATCTCTGGAGTTCTCTGTGTATTGCACTAAGTATCCCAGCTGTCTCTGCTGAGCAAGGTTTTTAAGAACATATGCTCATTAAAAATATACCTACTACAATGGGACACAGAAATCTAAGTGGCCTTGCTGTGTCAGCACTAATGCAGAACTCACTCAAAACTTTGTAAAATTTTCAGACTTTTCTTTTGGTTAATAACACTGATGGTTTAGATTTTTATTAATGTTTGCTTTATATGTATTTATTTTAACACTGATTATTATATTTTTTTTTTACTGAAGAATATATTTTTTTAAATACTGCGCTCTTCTGGACAGAGATCTCCCATGTTGTTCCTGGGATCTGCTGGAGCCACTTGCCTAGTTTGGGAGTCACTGCACGTAGTGCTCCGATTACCACGGGGACCACTGTTACCTTCACCCTCCACATTTTCTTGAGCTCTTCTCTGAGCCCTCGGTATTTCTTGAGCTTCTCGTGTTCCTTCTTTCTGATGTTGCTGTCATTGGGAACCGTTACATCTATCACTATGGTCGTCTTCTTCTGTTTGTCTACCACCACTATGTGCGGTTGGTTAGCCACCACCATTTTGTCCATCTGTATCTGGAAGTCCTACAGGATCGTAGCTCGGTCATTCTCCACCACCCTAGGGGACGTCTCCCATTTTGATCTCGGGACTTCCAGGCCGTATTCGGCACAGATGTTTCTGTATACTATGCCAGCCTTTGGTTATGGCGTTCCATGTATCCCCTGCCTGCTAGCATCTTACACCTATATATATATATATATGTATATGTATACAACAACAACAGTTACTTCAGAGTGCCTTATATTGTAAAGTAAAGACCCTACAACAACAGAGTGAAAACTCTAATTATCAGACGACCCTCTAAAAGCAAAGTGTTGGCAACAGTGGCAAAGAAAAACTCAGTTTTAACAGGAAGAAACTTCCATCAGAACCAGCTTAGGTAGGGGCCTGTAATCGCAAACAGTTTGAGGTGAGGGGACGATAAGAACGCAGAAGGAGAAAGAACAAAAGACACACATTGGAGGGAGCCAGTGTTTAGAATTATTTACTACTGATCCAAAGTAATAGTTCAAAAAATATAAGTGTTTTTTTCTACAAATTTGTCTTTTACAGAAAAAAAAATCCACTATATCCTTACATTTTTTCCAGAAACTACGTTGAATGTGAATATAAGAAACAGTTGCAACTGTGGCTGTAACTGTAAAGCAGAATTCAAAATGAATACATGTGAAATTAACTACACCTTACATTGTGCTCAAAATAGTGAGACTGAGTGAATGCATCTTACTCAACTTTATTGATGGTTGAATACAGTTATCATTTAATAAATGGCAGATCATATACAATAAACAGTACATGAATCTCTATTGTGTGTACCTGGTATAAAATCTATTCTATCATTTCCACTCTAACAAGCTGTTTTGGACTATTAGAATTATGTGGTCTTATGTAGACACCATTTCTGCTTGTTTGATAGTGAAACTCCCACAGGTTTATCTATTTTACAAAACTTTTCCATCTTATTTAATGTTAGTCACACGATTCAACTCACTTATTCTGATTTCTGCTCCAAACATTTGCTGCCAAAGATAATCAGTGGCAGTGGAAGAGGCTCAGTATGGGATTTAACAGGATATGAAGCATTGTATGCTGTGCACTGACAGAAGTTATTATGGAGGGAGATTAATTTTGGCACCTTTAAACAGGCCAGTTGAAACTTAAACTGTCTAGTTGACATCTGGTGCCTCTGGTGGGATGGGATCATAATCAATAATGGAAATGGTAGAGTGCTCTTTGGCTCCCACTGTTCTCCATACCACAGATATCTATTCAATTTCTGCAACTCTTCTATTAATCCAACTTTTTCTCACTCATACTGATTTTACCCCCAACCTTTTCTAGTCAAAGTAGCACCACAGACCACAGCTTCACATACCAGTATCTCCACATCCTCCTCCTTAAAGGTTCTTTCATGATATCTTGCCACTTATTTCAAATATTTCTTACTTTGGAAAACAATATCACAAACTTCCCCTTCCCTCGCTACTTTACTCAAGTAATTATTTTGCCATGTCTGTCTGCCTATTGGTCTTTGTAGACCACCCACAGCAACGGATCATCCAGTATCTCTGTCTGATTACTTGTTACTCATCTCCTCTTCTGTCATTCTAAACTCCCACCCACCTTTCGTCACTCCACTAAAATATTTTAGTACACTCTGTATCTCTCCTGGCCACTCTGTCTCTTCTGTCTCTGTGTCTTCTCTCCTTAGCAAGACCTCCCACACAAGCAGCAGATTGCTGTGCTATCATCCTCTCCTCTATGTTGCTCTTTGCTCCTCTCCAATCCCCTGGCCACTCTTTAGGTTTCAAACTCCATTTGGCTGATCTATTGTTATCCCCATGCCAAATGACTCTGAAGTGGTTTAGACAGTTGTAGACAGCTTGTTGGAAGGCCAGCTGCCACATATCCCACTTGTTTATTCATCTTACATTGATTAATGGAGAGATGGGTCAAGGGTCAAGCTCTTATTATAGACAAAGCTTAACACAAAAACAAATAAATACTGATTATCTTTCCTTAATTCTATTTTTTTCTTGGCTTGGTAACATTCAATAGTTAAAGCAAAAAAAAAAAAAAAGGATAACGTGGTTTTCTAATTGCTGCCCAAAAACTAGGTTAGACATTCGAAGAGCATTGCATGAGGTTTGCCTTATAAAATATTGAAATCACAAATTCTGATCAACTGACTCTCCCCTTTATCTGTTTTCTATCCTCTATTCAGCCACAACTTTGTATAATGTCATAATGTGATTTATTTGTAATTGCTGGAATGATTTGCTCTGGTTTAAACTCTCAGTGTGTATGGATGTGTGTATATGTAGGTATTTTAGTGTATCATGCCATGTCCCATTTACATTGCACTAGAAAAAGCAATTATAAAATGACTTGACTTTTTAATGATTTCCAAGTTGAGTTTCTTAGTGTGAAGTTCTGCAGGCATATATGGCACATGGGCTTACACATCAACTATTACAAACTGATCTGTGCTGCTAAACAGGAGAAATTAGGTCAACTGCACATAACTGGAATTTTGGGGAATAGTCAAACACTGGTACAGGAACGCGTCATGTTGAGGTACAAGGTCTGAAGGTACTGTCCCTGATCAAAGACAGCTTATACACACTCCAGCCAGTGGGGTCCAGTAGACCTAGTATATGGATAAACAGCTGAAAAGAAAATATGTATTAAATGTAATCATGTGAAATACTATACTTTGCAAAATGGCTTGAGCCACCCCTCATTCATCGATAATTAATAGGAAAGTCAATACTAGTTATGATCACCTTTACTCATCGATACAGTCTGAACTATGGCAAGCTTTCTTGTAATTTCTTTGAATAGTCTTCAATAATAGTTTTCAGGCTTCATGAAGTACATTCAGAGCTCTTCCTTGGATGTTAGGTGCCTTTTGTTACATTTTCAGTCAAGATGATCACACACTAGCCCTGAGACAAACTGGTGACATGTCCAGGGTGTACCCCGCCTCTTGCCCTTTGGCAGCTGGGAGAATCCCCCACCCCCTTGACCCTGGACTGGATAACTAGAAGAAAACGGATGGATGGATGATCCCATATTACTTCAATAAGTAATAGTAGATGCTTTCCAGATCACACTGCATGGTGGATCAAAATCTGTTGGTACAAAATTTTGTTCACAATTCTGTAAATTTTGATGAGCTCTCCAACACCGCTGACTGAAATGCCACTCCAAAACATGAAAGAGCCTCCACAATATTTTACAAATGGTTGTAGATATTCACTGTTGTAGCGCTCCTGATCTCTTCCACACATACTGGTGATGACTTGAACCCAGAATTTCAACTTTGGCTTCACCATTCTATAAGACCTTTTGCCACTTTGTATGTGTGCCAGTTCTCGTGTAATATGGGATCCCTCTTTTCTCTGCTTTTTCCTTCCTTAAGAATGGCTTCTTGGCAACCGCTATTTGACTGAGACTATTTCTGATGAAGCTTTAATGAGCTGTAGATGGATCAGCTGATGGCCCAGTGAATTTTGCAGGTTCTTTGTTAGGTCTTTGCTGGATTTTTCCCATTTCCTTCTGTTTATCTATTGTAGATAGATTTTTAGACCTATCACTTCCTCCTTTGTCCTCTACTTGTCAAATTTATTTGATTTGTTACGGACACAGCATACACCATGCAGAGATGTGCTAGGTTTTTAGCTAATTTTGGGAATCAATGTCTGGGTACAAAAATACTATTTTATGTCTGTCATTTGTGTTATCTTTGGTATTTTCTTATAGATTTACCTAAAGAAATGAGAATCTGGGGATCTGTTGACACAAGAAGACACAAAAATGGGTTGTCTATAATGTATACAATTGTTCATCTTGTGAGTTACATGGCTTGTTTTTTTTTAAGTTTAACAGATTCATAAGTCAGTCTTAAGTTGCTCTAGATCACTTTAAAAAAGAAAATCTGGCTCCTTGGAAACAAAATAAAAATGATAGGTGGCTACTACTACTATTACTACAACTACTACTACTACTAATAATAATAATAAGCAGAAGAAGAAGAAGAACTAACCCTACAGATGGTCTTCATTCCATGTTTATTGGTGACTCAAACAAAATTCCATCACCAATACAAATTTTAGTCACCATTAAGTCATGCATGGGTGAAGTACGTTGAACGTTACTCAAGCATAAAATGCAAACAGAGACAATATTTAAAAGTTGTAAGGAGCATATAGGGTGCATATACATACATATGCTAAGGCTGTTATACATAGATAATAAGAATAATGAGAATGGTCAATGGTAATTTTATTTGGTAACTCTAAAAAACAAAACAAAAACAAAACACACAAATAAAGAAATGCCCCAGTTTTATCAGTAGGATCAACAAATTGCAATAGAGATGGCAACAGCGCTTATGTTTTAGTGTTTTTAAGCATGCTAATGGCAGCAGGTATAAAAGACACTCTATGTCTCTTGGTCTTCACTGCAGGCACTTTATACCGACGACCTGAGGGAAGCAGCTGAAAATCTCTAAAGAGAGGATGGTCTGAACATAACATGACGGAGGTTGCTTTCCTGTTATAAAAGTGGACAAGCTGGACCTGAGTCCTCACTGAAATCTTTGAACAGCCACTTTAACCAGGTTATCAAGTGTGGTCTTATTGGTTAAGGACAGATTACCGTATCAAGCAATGATACAAAACATTAAGACAGATTCCAAAAAACTTTTATAAAAAAAGGAGGTCATCATTTAAAATGAAATGTTAAAAACTCTCAGTCTCTTTAAAAAGTACCTTTCAAATGTAGCAGCAAAATGTGACTCAAAGGACAGCACATTACCAAGAACAACCTCCAAATAGTTACAACTATCCACCAGTTCAATGGCTGCACCGTTTACTACTGTTAGTGCAGGATGGGTTGGGGGGACAGCTTCCTGAAGTCAGTTACTATGTCCTTAGTTTTCAAGGTGCTGATCTTTAAGAATAACTTAACAGGAAATTTCCGTATGTTTTGCAGTTTTATTTTGGAGAATAATTCCTTCAGAGAACGTGCATAGCGAAATGTGTGATGACACACTAAGTTGAATGCTTGTCAACAGTACTGGAAAAAAAATCCACAGTCCGTATGAACTGATGCTCAGCATCTTGCTTTGCTGATTGGCAGTAATGCTATTTAATCAAATGTCAAACAGCTTAGGTTTATGATACACAAGCCAACCTTTGAATCACTGTTTCAAGCGAACAGAATTTGTGCGCACACACACAAATAAACATGCTGAAACCTACACAGTAGCCTAAGCACACACGGTGAATGCTTTTACTAAGCGGTCAGAGCTTTGGAGTCAATAATTTTGATATAAGAAACAATTTTCTCTCCACTGCGTGTGTGTATGTTTGCGTGTGTTTGGGGAAACGAAAAGGGGAAAAAGTCATCGCTCCACATCTTGTTTATGTGCTTGTCATTTATTTGCTGTCTGCGGTATATATCCCAGGAAACATTCTCACATTTCAAAAACTCCCTTGCCATTTCAGAAATAATTGGCCAGTTCCTTGTGCTGAGCAGACTCCACGTCCAGTAGATTTTTTTTTCTCATGCAACCAAGCTGCCAAAATGCTCCCTCTCTTTCTTTTACTGCTGACAATGTGTCAACATGTCGATGTCAGCAACAATAACAATAAAGCTGTTCTGTGATTGAGATCTCAGTTTGGTCAGATGTCATACAAGATACATTAGAATGAAACACAACTGTGTGAACAGTCGAGTCTTGAAATACGGTGCAATGTGAGCTATGTATTTTGTAGCGCTTACACTAAAATTACAATTATAGTGAATCGGTATCACCATATTGGCTTTTATTAGAAGTGCTTTTTATGTAAAGCAGCAACATTCAATTTTTGTACATTAATAAATCTTACCTGGTAAGCTGAAATGTTTTCTGCCATGTTAAAGAAAAATTCCCTACGTTCTGACATTTATCCTCATGTTGAATCTGGTCAAATTTACACGCTAAGGATTGCTGAGCTAAGGACAAATAAGTACAAGCTCAATGAACTGGGCTGATTTACTCCCCAGACTCGCTTCTTTCATTATCTCCTCATTTGTTCCTTTCCTCAAAGGGAACTCACAGTACACAACCTGCTATCAATCTTGAAAGTTGTCACCGTTTTAGAAAAGGAAACTTTGAGAAGTCACCACAATATCCCTTTTAAGGAAACTAAAAAGTCAGGTCAAAAAATTTCCTCAATACATTCCATGTACATGACGTATCATTAAACTTAACAACTTAACAAACAGACAACTTTTTATTCTCAATCTTGTGAGTCTATCTATAGTTTTTCAAAAGCACTGAAAAAGCTACCACTTTCAGCTGTTGTTTCTTAGGAGCCTGAGATATTCACATTTCACAGATTCTAAGCTTTGTTTCCTGTTACTGTGCACACAAGACAAGTCCTGTCTCTGCTGATCTGGAAATTGTTCATCAGCATCTGCAGTTCAAACTGTCCTCCTGAAAGACTAACACCCATAGGTTACTTCGCCAAGCAGCCAGTTATGTTTCACTTCCACTGCTTTATGGTCTTTAGGTCACAGCATGAGATACAGTGCTGATTAGCACTGATGATCCTGTAAAGTCATGTGAGTGTGACACAGAAGTTGTTTGTAATGGTCCCATTGTGCCTCTGAGACCTTTTTTTTTTTTAAACCTTTGAGCCAACTAAATTACCACCAAACCCAGCTTTTCACCCACCCTCTCCTTACCAGGTTATTTCATCAACAGTGTGCCAGCCTTGTCCTCGTTAAGTCCTCTGCTTCTCACTTTCTTGGAAACTCACCTGGCTGGTCAGACTCCACCAATCATGGTCTCTTTTGTCCTTAGACCTTTTCCCACCCAAGGAAGCATCACTGCACATGTTTAAGCTTTCTCAAAATAAATTGTTTGTTCTTCTTCTTATAATAACAGGAAGTATAATGTGCAGAAGCATGATTTTTATTATTTGATTAGTCCAATTATTAAGACAGTTTTAATGTCATCGAGAGAAACTGAGTGAGATGTCCTCAGATGACCCTCTATGCTATATTTCTATTGGCAGGCCTTTAGCATAAAAGCACAGGCTGAATATTACAGGGAGAAGAGTTAGTACTCTAATAATTGCACAGCGCTTCAACCCAGAATTATTACGACTCATCCACTCTTCAGTCATACAATCCTGCCTTAAGGATATGGAATAACCATGAATGAAAAAAGAGAAGCAGTAAGGTGAAGTACCCCATATCACAGCAACAGAGAGGCACCGAGAGCTATAGGTTTTTCTGTGTAGAGCCATGATTAAATCTTATCTCTGCAGCGTTATAAGTAGTTGGATTTGAGAATTCTTGACATTTACCTGGAGAGTTTTTCTGAATGCCTTTCTGTACCTCTTTCATTTTTTCTGTTGCTAATTCAGTGCTCAAAAATGGTTTATTGGGATCCAAGATAGCACATTCTGTGTCACCGTATATGACCATATTTCAATAATCATTAAATAATCATTAGAAGTGGAAATGAAATGTAGTTAGATACCACGAACTATTACACTGAGCGGTGCTAATGCATACTACCTATCAAAAGATCAATACCGTTGTATAGTTTAGTTGGTATTTGTTGTCTTTAGCTTTAAGACAAAAAGGGCAACTAGAATACTTCTCTAACATCTTCCTTGTGTGTGTTACGATGTTCTGCTTCAGTTAAAAACATTTTAGAGAGGTGTTTATTTGTGGTTATTTTCCAGGCTAAATCCGATGAATGTCAAAAAACAATGTGCTGGCTGCTGATCACACCCTTTAGGTCACAAGCAGAAACCCAGTCTGAATCACTAGTGATAGTCTGGTCAGTTTGACACAGAGTGTGATTTTTCAGATGAAATTAAGCACATACCAGTATAAGTGGGCATAACAGAACTCCGAGGAACCGTTCTAAAATTTAGAACAGCTTCCATTTTGACATTTACCAATAATTCTATCTATTAATAATATTGTAATCTACTATAGTATGAATATTAAATGCAAACCCATTAGCAAAATGAGCGAAAAGAGTTATATTTAATGTAAATACATAAGATACAATGATATTTTAAATAAAAAGTGAAGGCTACAATAAAGCAACCATTGATATTGACTGAATGAAGTAACCAGACATTGTCTAATAAATAAAAACAAAGGAAAAGCAAAGCTGTTTTCAACAGATATTTCCACCAAGCCTAACTGCACTCATTACAGTTCCCCAAGGAACTACTTTTCTTCCAATCTGTGTCAACCCCTATATTCATTCAAATACACACACACCCACACACACACACACACACAGATGATCCCGCTCAAGTTGCTTAAATGGCTGTGTCAGTCCCCCACAACCAGCAGTAATAAAATATCTCCAGTGTGTATTCTGATCAATGGAGGAGAGAAGAGGCACAAGCTGGCAGGGTTAATGGGCCCCATTCCACTTAAATACCATATGAGTGACTCTGGGGAAACTGAGCTGGAGGGGGGAGCAGCATCAAGAAGAGAAGAGGGGAAAGGAAGTTTCACTGAAAGATGGGGGTGTGGGGGTGGGGAACAGAGTGGAAGGGTGAAAAGATGACATGATGTCATTAGATAAATAGAAAGAGTAAGCATAAACAAAAGAGTGGATAACATAATAAATTCTGTGTGAGAGATAAATGAGACAGGATGGAGAGAAAGAGGAGGACTGAGGAAGTGGTTAGGTGAGAAAAAACAAATACAGCGGGAAAATGTACATGATTTTGATTGGCGATTAAGGAGTGACGCGCAAATATATTGTAAATCTGTGGTTATCAAACTTCGGGATGGGGCCCACCATTGGGGTTTTAGAGCCACGGCAGACAGAGCATGGATTAAAAGGGGGGTATTGAGTCGTTTCTAGCTCATTTATATAAGAAACACATAACAGTTACTTCCCCTATGATTACTGATATGAACTAGAATATAACAGGGTTTTACAGTATGTAAAAGTGGACAATTAAGAAACCCCACAGTGAAACGTGGTAGTGTGAATGTTCACCTGCACCAAATCGACAACAAGGAGACATCACCCAATATTCTAAAGACATGCTACACCCTCTGGCATGCATCTTTGAGGTGAAGGACTCTTACTGCAACAGAATAATGAGCCCAAACACATCACCAAAACTCCAGCCAGAGGAGGAACAAAAAACAAAGAATTTAATCAACTGAAATGACAATTATTAAAAGTGAATATTAACACTCTACATATTTTTGGGGTAGTTCAGGGTTTTTTCTTCTTCGTCTTCTTCAGAATTATTGAGAGGTTCAATGAATTTCTTACAGTGTATCGAGCATTGCAAAATTGCTTTATTGTTTTTGCCATTGTTATCAATAGCAACATATTATAAGTTACCCTAATTTCTATGGGAGTAAAAAAATGTTTAACAGGGATATGAAAGCGGAAACTATTTAAAACAAAGCATTTTTATGTAATAATATGTAATGTATGTAATGTAATGTGAGTCATTAACAAATAGGTCAGGATTTTTGGTGTTAAACCAATTATTAGTCTGTTTTTGAATTTTCTAAAATGATATGTTAATTATCTAATTGCATATAACTCAGAATTAAAGGTGAATTATGTGAAATTCCTTATATCATATAACAGACTTCTCGGTACAAACTCCCAGTTTGAATTTCTAAACACGCTTGGTAAGTATTTAAACCCTCACAGAGACACCCCTCTGAAACTCTGCGCCTGTATAGGTTGAACCAGCTGCATCTGTGAACACTGATACGAGCATTGATCCAACCTGGGTCTTTGTAATGGACTCCAATAACAACTCCATTATTGCTGGCACACTGATTAGTGTGTGGGGCCGACTATAAAATTAGCTGCAAAGGAGCCCTCCAGGTTGCAAACTCACACACAAACACACACGGGCACACATAAAACATGCATGCTTAGAGATAATACTCAGTGCACTATCCAATCAGGCATTGGGGGAAATATATGCACGGACAACACAGACAAATGCACAACTACTCACACACACACACACACACACACACACATACATACTGTGTCAATATTCATTCAGCATGCAGGCAGAGATTAGCTGGCTACAGGAGAACAAAGGTGTCCCCTCCATTGGCAGCCTGACATCCTCCTTGTCAAATTAAAGCCCAAGTATTGATTCTTCTTAACTTCTCTTTTCTCCTCTCTGTCTTTCCTTTTTGCTCGTGTTCTGCAGACGAATGTGGGGCATAGTGGAAGTACATAAATACATATGTACCGAGGATGAAAATTCACATCTTGTGTGACAACACGGCAAAACCTCCCTTCTCCCAGAAACGCCCCATGACCACTCTCTTTGACCTCGAGTTCAATGAGCGATATGTGTATCTGTTGTCTCTTTTTTTTAAAGCACAAAGTGGGGCCCCAGTTGCATCAGGGGTAAAACCACATGGCAAATTAAATCAATGGGCTTCCCACTGGCAGATGGCTCACTTTAACACTCAGTTAGCCTTTAGATAATTGAGGCGTTGACTCTGCGGCGGCCGTAAAAAACGGATGGCTTGTTTATACGTTTCACTGGAATAGATCAGCAGAGGTTAAATAAATGAAATCCCATTTGTCAGGGAGAGGAACCCCAGTAATAATATATGCCCCCCTTCACGGCACCCCCCTCTGCAAACACCTCCACTGTTTGGCCTCATAAATAGAGAAGGAGAGGGAAGATGTTACCCACTCGCCCCAGCCATCCGCACGGCCTCGCCACAACGCCATCCTGCCATTGATAGGGTAGTCCTGCTTAATGAAACGGTCCTTCCTTCTCCTCTTCTCCGCTTGTTTTTCGGTCCTCCTCCCTCCTGCACACAGTGTGATAAGTAGCGAACCAGTGAAGCCTGTAATTACAATCTTACCGAGGAACCCTAGCCCAATCTGTGAATAAATCTCGCCATCCAATTACAAGATGTAATAATTTTGCAGTCAAGCTGGTAATGAGGTCTAATACTCATGCATGTGATAATCCCCCCTGGATGCTGACTCTATCAGATGTTAGCTTTGTAATTATACTGGCAGAAAATCATTATTTCATGTTCAGCAGAAAAATGAGCTTGGTGGGGGGAAGTTAATTTTCTCTATGCTCTGTGAAGCATAGACTAAATTTTAATGATCTAATCATTACCCTCGACTATCCCCGGCTGCAATTGACCCATGTAACTTGTGTGAGGCAACATTTTGCTCGTTTAAGAGTCCCTGATATGCAGTAAGGTTTGCCAGGTAAGAGCCTTTTTATTCAGTAATTATACCACAATAAAACTATTATGCTAATGATATGGAAATCGATATTGTTGGGCCACAGTGTCATTTAATAGCTGCATGGAACATAAATCACATTTTTAATTGTAAGTTGTTAACATTTCCACATTACTGCTTTCTGTTTTTTTCCCTCTAAGTGTGTGTGTTTGGGTGTGTATGTGTGCACGCATATTGTGTGGTGTTTGAAGGATTGATACCGACAGTGAGAGAAAAGGTCACCCACCGCTATCTATGAGCTGAGAACATCTCTGTTTTATCATTTCTTGTTCTCTTGCTTTCTGATGTGGACTGATGTAAATATCTCCAACAAGACAGACCTCGGATTGATATACCACGATCTAAACAGTATAAACAGTAAATGCTGGCTGCACGAGCCATCTGTATCTTTTAAAGTCAAATTGCACAGCGGTTTCAGATATTAGAATTATTGCTTAACCTACTTGTCACTACGGGCCAACAAGCTCTGGTAAACTATAAATTGTTATTGGAGCATTACAATATTCACAGTAGAAAAAAAATCATGTTGAGTCTCTAAAAGTATATTTTTCCATGTACCCAACAATGCTTCATCTAATTAGTTTATAGTCACAGATTTTGATTATTATGTTTTAACTCTCCACTGCAAGTAATTAGCATAAAGTACAGAACTGTTTTTAATAACCCTAAATAAAACACAAAAACTATGTCATTCTGAAAAATAACCAAGTAACTAATATGTATTTATACCTGTCAAAGTTACACTGCACAGGTTGCAGGTTTTCCTCTTACCATGCAAGCTTCTAGTGTGCAGCTTTGCAATTCACAGTATACATGCTCTAAAGCATTTTTTCGTAGACCTTTTTACTACTTACAATTGTTTTAATCTTTGAGATAAAGATTCCGATCTATACTGAAAAACTATACTAGAAACAGAACTATTACATAATAAAATCCAAGTTACATTCAAATCTTAAATGCTGCTGACTATCTTTACTGCAACCGTTTGCACCACTGTCATACCTGCTGCTGTTGGTCATTGCGCTGCTGTCCATGTACAACTTATAAGCTGCTCTATTTATTAATTTTATATTTTACACTGCTGCACTACTGCCGGACTTTGATGTACCATATATGTTCTCCAAATATTATAATTTTAGGCTAGGGTATTATTAAAGCAATTGCCTCTGTATTCAGTTATCTGAATGGAGTTCAGCTGTCTGATAAGTTTCAGGTTATTCAGGTTACCACAGGGCCACAATGAGCAATGGTACCGGCCTGATAAAACAACTACAAGACAACAGGATGCTTATAACACCACATGGGCAGACAACAGAGAGAGGTGTAACGCAACATAGGGATGTCAGGGAAAGTAAAACACGGCAGGGATGTGCTGATAAAAACTGAGCTCAGCTGTCCAAGGGTCACGGCTGGTGGAGCACGAGATATGGGCATTAATAGAGATGATTGATTATAGCGCAGCGACCCAAACGCGTCTGAAACATGAGAAATTATTAAACACATTGTCTAAATCTTTCATAAAAGCTGTTTTTGGAAATGATAGAGTCAGATGCGAAAGTTTAATATGCAGATAATATACGGACAAGGAAGGACAAAGGTTAAGCTTTCTGACAAATGTTGGCCTAATCTGAATGTCAGTAAATGTCAAAGATTACAGCTGTTTTTTTTTGTGTCCCAAGTAAAGTTCACTCTTGATACACATGCTTATTGCAGTTTCATTCTTTTGTGTTAGACCCGAACAGTTTAGGATTGTTATATGTTTAATACACACGTGCCGCTTTCATAATAATACAATAAAGCACAAAGTTATCTTCTAGTAGTTGAATGAAGACATATTGCTGTTTTACTGCTGTTTTGTGATGAGCACAAAAATGCTGTTGCCGCACTCAACACAGAACTGTCATCGTGAGTTTTACATCCACACTACAGTGCTCTAAACACAAAGTCAGTGTGCTTTTGTTATTTTTATCAACATGTCAATAGACTGGGTTTTTGGAAGAAATAATAGATCAGAACTGATGCATTATTATCTTTTTCATCCAAAAGTTAAAATAAAACGCTGCATGTCTAGTACTGTGATGTTTTTGTTTGTTTAAAAGAGGGCCTCATATCTCATTTTTGATATGCAAAAATGTAAACAAATTTGAGACTTGCCTATGCCCTTGACACAGTTATTGTTGTACCAGTGGTATCACAATCTAAGCTGATTATGTTTTCATATGTGGTCCCTCTAGGAGTGATACTAAAATCAGCATGCATTGCGCACTGGGGCGTACATTCACCTTTTTCTCAGTATGATGGATGTGCATCCTACTTCAAAGTGATAAGAGTCATTATTTGATGATCAACCATCCATGGTAAAGCATGTATTTAGTAGTCTCCAAATAAGGTTCGCTAAATCGTGAGCAATATTACATGAAATAGCAGCATTTGGACACTTGAGATTGGCATTTAATTTCACATTTGTTATATGTTCATTCAGCCCAAATCATCCTAGAGTTGATTTACTACTATTCAAATCAGTGAAGACCTTTTCACTGTTGGGGGTGGTGCCTTATTAAATCTTATTTAAATATTACTGAGGGTCTCATCTCTGTGCATCAAGCATCTGCATCATGCAAAATTTATGTAGTGAAACTTTTGGTCACACATGGAAAGTTAAGCAGATGGTCCATCTATAGCACTCAGAAGATAAACATACACACTGAAACACACACACACACACACACGCTCATCAATAGAGTCTGGGAGACGGGGGCCCCATTTGTATCCTCCTTTCTCTCATCTGCTGCTCTGGATTCCTCCCCCTTCTCCTGATGCTG
Source organism: Pundamilia nyererei (assembly GCF_000239375.1). Lineage (NCBI taxonomy): Eukaryota > Metazoa > Chordata > Actinopteri > Cichliformes > Cichlidae > Pundamilia > Pundamilia nyererei. The sequence continues at coordinate 548,827 of NW_005187547.1, read as the reverse complement.
TTATATGTATTATCTTTATGCCTGCCCATCTCTGGACACGGACGACTCTTGTTTCGCCATTTTAAACTGATCTAATCAGCGGTGTGTTAAACAAGAGTGGATCTTTTATGCATTGGGTGTTAGGACAAGCAAATCACTGCTGTAGATCAACCGAATAAACAACTCCACCCTGATTCAATTACAACAGCTGGGGTCTGTGCTTTTATCTGGGGCGGACATCATTTCAATCAAAATGTAAAATAATCCAATCCAATAGATGCAATAGCTGAGATAGGATACAGACTGCTGAGCTTAGTTGTTTTATTAAAAAAAAAGAAAAGAAAAGAAATACAAGGCATTCTCTACCTGCTCTCTAGCACGCTCTTTCTGACAGCTATCAAGAAGTTTCCATTCCCAAACTCCATTACCGTGTGTAATAGCATTCAAAACTGAATTGAAAGCAAGAAGATGGAGAGATTGTTGGCTATATTTTTATTACCGAAAGCTGTTTTCCAAGACACAGTCTGGTGCACTTTTATTCGTTTAATTAACAGTAGCATCATTTTTTTCTTGTACCCCTCATGGGCCTCCTCGCCTTTTTGTCTTACCGGCAACAGCTAACTATTGTATAAGATCATACTTAGTGGGAATTGAAAAGTTAGCATAGGCGGTATTAATGGCAAATTAATGTAAATGTTTCTCTCTAAGTTATGGATTTGATGTCAATAGGATACAGGCCACTGCACTTTAGCCCTCTTTAATTAACTGAGCAGAATGCACCATGGCAGAAATTTGGAACAATCTTGAGAAGGGAGCAAGAGAGAGGCAGCGCAAAAAGAAGAGAGTGATTTCTCTCAATAATAATGTTCAAGGAAATTGAATGTAGGAGAATGTACAACAATGTTAATAATATGGTTTGGTCTATCTACAGTAATGTAATCTAATAGAAAGTAATTAATTTAGGACACAGGCCACTGCACTTTTTGCTCATTTAATTAACACATGGGATATTTGCAAGGAGTTGGAATATAAAGCTTTATAAAGTATTACACCTCCCCTGTCACACCATGAGATGTGGTAACTAAACTCCCTGAAAGGTAAATTATGCATAGTGTAAGCTATAAATGAGCTAATTTTTCATGTATGTAATAAACTGCATTATCTGCATCTTTTTTTAAAGGTCAAGCATTGACCAGTGCATTGTCTTACAAATTTCAGAAGACAATAAGAGCTAAAATCCCAAAACATTTCTGACTTTGTAGGTGTATAACAGTTGTATTAAGTGCACTTTCAAACATTTAAGGGCTGTTTTCCCCAATTTATGTTAATTATTATTTCATTACTAAAAGAAAACTAAATTATAAAGTCTTCCACATTTTTATTATGAGGTAGAAAATGTTGGTTGAATCAATTAGATGTGTCTATTTTCAGGTAATTAAGCACTGTAGTTGCTGACCCAAAATCTTATGATGACTAGCAATAGTGAAAACTATTTCTAGTTAACATGTAAATAAAAAAAAATATTTATCATCATTCTATAAGAAAGAACAAAAGGAGAAACAGGCTGTTCAGTAAGCGAGTGGTTTACATCATGTTTAAATCAAGTAGGTGTTTAAACCTTACTATTCTTTCTAGTTGGTTCCAGAAATACTAGTCAGTAAAACATGGTTTTTTTATTATTTTAATAATGTACAATGGCTGTGACCTAAGAAGGAATATTAGGACCACATTAAGAAAAAAAATTGACTATTTTGAGAATAAAGTTGAAATTTTGAGCTTAAAATTGAAATTCTGTTTTGAGAAAAAAGTCTAAAGTTGTTGTTGCAAGACAAACTGCCACACCTGCTATACCCTCTACAAAATTCCCTGTGTAGATGAGTTACTGAAGCACATTGAAAAGCCATCTTATTATGATGTATGATATGTCTTATGACATATCATACATCCTCTTTATTGCACGACGGTGTTACCATCAGTTTCCTTGCATCTGTCCATTGCCAGCTATTTCATTTTGTACAAATTGGGCCAACTCTTCCAAGATTGTGTGTTTTTGCCATCTGATCAGATGCAGCTTTCTGGACAATCTTTTTAACGTCCTTATACTTATATGACCACGCTGTATTTGTGTGCTAAAAGAGAAATGATTTACAAAGTACAATTTCACCAGCTCATCCACCAACTTACGCACCCCATAACAGCCACGGCTTGCTAGCAGGTGTCTACTACAGTTTGTGTAAAAAACGTTGAACACAGCATATTCTAACATATTTGAAAAAGATCAACACAATAAATCAGAAATAAAAACAGATATGTTCCAAACAAATATTTGCTGTTTTACATTTTACATTTTTATCCGCAAATCACCTCAAAAACTAATTTGTAGTGATTGTAGGCTGTTAATGTGTTTTTTACCTCAGCTGTCTATATGCTGGGTGAGAAGCATCTGTGTCTATTTACTTTGGTGGAGGCCAAAAACTTTGTGAATGGAGTCTGATATGAGTCAGTGAAGCTCACTTCTGTTGAATTCTGGATGACAGCAATACTAAGGTGAGTTGTTGAGGATATCCTAAATTTTTATTGAGAAGTGCTTGTTGGTGTTACATTATTTTTCAGTAATGCTGTAATGTAATACGTTACTGTACTAAAACAGTAATCACATTATAGTTACTATTATGTTGTTATTATTGCTACCAAGGATCTTCAATTATCTGAATGCTGTGCAGACAGAAAAAAACCTAACATGTTTCTGCTACATGTGTGGGAGGAGGAAAACTGATACCAATACAGCTTTTGAGGAGGGAAGATATGAACAGTACTTTTTTCATAGCACAAAAAAAAAATAAGAGCGTGATGTTAAATTGCAAACTGTATCCAGGACAGTGACGCTTCTAGACTCTACCTGTTTCTGAAGTGTGGAGAACACTTTGAAGATCGCTTTGAAGTCTCTTTGAACTGGTTTTCAGCTTTGCTTTGTGTTTTCGACTTTGTGTTTTTATGTAAACTCTAAAAGAAAGTTTATATGTGTGTCCTTATTAGGAAAGAGATTTGTGTTGACGTGTTGAATTGTAGCATAAAGTTCATATTGTTAGCTACTAATTATGTGACAGTGCGTCAGTTCATTTTACGGAGTAACGAGGAATTAATACAAACACTAGTGGAATGAATTACTTTCTACACTAAGCAAATAAGTAACTGACTGCCATATTTTTAAGAAAAGTAACAATTAATGTGTAATAAATTACTTATTTTGAATTAACAATCCCACCACTGGTTGCACCTGACCATGATGCAACCACATGATGCTAATTTGTCTGACATTTTGGATGTGTTATGCTGTAGGATCAAGTGAAAAACACTTGACCCTCAGCACTGTGGTTTGTGTCCCAAATAAAGTTCTTTTGAGCACTTTGGGATCAAGCAACTGTGTTTGATCATAAAGTCACAAAGGCCAAGTGACAATCTGGTAACCACTGGTCATGAGCTAAAATTTCCCAACTGGCTGTCAAATAGTTAAAAAGTGAAAAGTGTGACATAAACAAAAAATAGAGAATATTTGCCTTCAATTTAAAACTTGCACCTTCTGAATCATGTTGATTGCAGTTACGAGGCACAACTTTCTGTTTTGTGTCACATTTTTGCAAGTTTTACTACAGCTGGGTTAGTAGTGAGAATTTGCAAACAAGTCGGCACTTTCTATACAAATTACAAGTGATTATAGCAATTTGCCTAGTGACCAAAATAATCATAGCACCGCCCAAAAAAAGGAAAAACAAAAAAAGTGATAATTCGTACGTAAACAACATATGAGTACAGTGTCAAAGGTCATGTCAATAGGTTGTATTGCATCCGATTCAGCAGTCAACTCTTGAACAACGTGCACATGAGGTAAAGCACAATACCTGGATAGCAACAGCTCTCCTGTCACAAGATACAGTGGTACGTGCAGCTGTAATGGTTTCCATCTGTTGTCTTCATTTACTTCTCCTGCTACTTTGTGACACCTGAAAACACGTAAGCAGGTAATACCAATCGCAGAAGTCCATTATTTATTGAAATGTCCCAACATTGAATCCCCCCTCTATTCCACTACCTACCTTTTTTTTAAACATAGTTATAGTAAAGGTTATAAAAGTAAGGAGAAAGAGGGAGTCATACTGCCACTTTGCTAGCTCCCTCACACCCAAACAAGCATTTGATAATTCATCACCGGGCCATGACAGATGAGTCCTGCTGGAGAATATTAGAAAATGTCTCAAATCTCATATATATGCTAATGGTATGCTGGGACTGGTTGGGTAGTGTGACAGACTTTCTAATCTTTCTTGCTACTACTAGGACCACTGAGTGAAAGTGGAGGAGACAAGCCATTGCACTTCAACACTTTATGATCAAACAACTTTTGTTTTGGAAGCAGATTGAGACAGAATGAGGAAAGAAGATATCATTAGAAAAATAGTTAAAGAAAAAAAAGACATGGCTTTCCCCCCCTTCTTTTCTTAAGTTAGAAAAAGTATTAAACCACATGCAGTAATTGTTGTCTTTGACCATGAACGATGTTGTATTAGCCTTGTCACAGCCTCCTACTTACTCCGCAGCATTGTAATCCATTGCATATTCATTTTGATTTATGACATTTTGTATTCTACATGGTTGCATTATGCATTTACGTTGCGCTTGTAATATAGATATTACTGTGATACACGTACACACATTGGGCAAGCTGCAGTTATCTGCTGAGCTGATGTTTTCATGCCTCAGAATGTATTAATGATGATTTAATGATAACTGTAAGTAGTTACATGGTACAGTTCACTGAAAAGAAAAAAAAAATGCATACAATTATTACTTCACTGATAGTTGCTGACATTATTATATTGCACCACATGTTCTCAGTGATAAACTGAATTGAATAATTGAAATGGACTCCATGTCCCCATTTATCATTTCAAATAAGTTGCTTCCTAGAATATGTTGCCACATCTCTATATTGGATTCATTTACATTGGTTTCTCTAAACTCTAGATGCTATTTGTCAGCTATGTTAATGTCCCTTTTTTTTGATAAAAGTAAATAGATTTGCAGATGTAAAAAAATACAAAAAAATGTTTTAATATATTACATCTGTGTCTTGAGATATTGTTTCACATTTGCCGTCCCGTCTCTGAGTTGCCCCTTTGAAACCTGTGCACGTCTATGCAAAACATACACTAAAAGTGATAACATAATCATTCAAAGCCCACGATTCTTTGCTCTATTGGACCTTGTGACGAGGCATTAATAACAGAGAGCCCGGTGCTTTATTTTTTCATAAATTACATATGTCAAAGATAAATCTCCTTTGTCGAATGCCTATAGGTTCGGCTAGGCACTTGCTTAACAAAGATTCACACAAAGATTCATATTCTGATGACACTTTTTCATTAAAATAGGCTTTGATACAAAAATTTAAACTTACTCTAAACATCACGAACATAGCGATTTATGATGAGCATGAGCAGAGGGTGGTTGTGGGAAGATGACAAATAATTAACATCAGCTTTTTTTTGAGAGGCTAACCAAACAGCAATACTGGTTTAATTTATTAGAAATAATTAACTGCTTACGGTTGCAGATGGAAGGAAAAGTGGTTTGCCTTTCTGATTCTATTAATGAAAAACCTGTAGAATATGTAATAGAATATGTACTCTAACTTATACTAGTGTGTCTCCTGTTCCTTTTACATAGGCAAAACACTGCTAATTTGGGTTGCCTTTTCCCATATTACACAGTCTGTCCCCTCATCTGGATCTGCGGGTGACCCAACAAGCCACCAAAGCACCCCCTCCCCCTCCCCTCCCTCTCCCTACATTCACAGCCGCCACACACACAAACACAGGCACACTTACGAGACCTGTCTTGTCTATTAACTGGCATACAGTGACATAAAATTATTACAAGTCATTAGACTTCTTAAATCGCAATTTACCCAACCTCAGCAAATTATTCTCTGGTGGGTGCCAGAGGTAATGGAAACTGTCTTTTCCATTTTACATTTGGTGCTTCTCCTTTTTGGTCTGAATCACAGCTGCCTTCATTGTTCCAAATATTTTTCCCTCTGTCCTTTATTCTTTCTCCTCACTATTTTTCAGTTTCCTGACAAGCTCCCATACTTCTTTATTATTCCCATTACTGTGCCTTTTTCTCCTACCCTTTGAATTCACATTTAAAGGATTCCATTGTTTTTCTACAGACTGACACTCTTTTGTTTTTTGTTTTGTTTTTGTGCTAATTTGCACATTTTGGTAATTGAAGGAGAATCTAGATGGAAGAGTGTACAAAGAACTGTATTACTCATTTTTATTTAACTAACAGAGAAAAGATAACCCTTGTTTCCCTTCTGTGCTAAGTTATGGTGTTTTTGTAGAAGTTTTCCAAGAATTAAAAACCTTGGATGCCTCTTAGTTATGTGCATTCCCATTTCTCCGTTTGACCCATTTTATTGCCATTCTGGACTGCCCTTTTAACCTGATTTAAGCCCTCTAGCTGTTTGTGACTCTGTTCAGCCTCATGCTACAGTGTGCACTCTTTGGGGGACTTAAAGAATATTTGAAAAAATGTAATAGGGATGACTACTTCTCCATGGACTGTAGTTGTGGTTGTTGACATCTACAAGCAGGTACAATCCCCACTATATGGGCTTCATTTCAGTTTGATATTCTTCATGAGTAAAGAGACTACCGATGGGACATTTGCCTCTTTTACCATAACTTCCCTATTTCCTTTCTTATTCTGTTTGACTGCATCTCTCTCTCTATCACTGTGACTTCAACTGTGATTTGTGCAATTTGATTTAATCATTCTTGTTTTTCTCACTTTGTAATCTTCACTGACTTCATTTCTGGATTATTTAATCTCATTCCATCTTTACTGTCATCTGTTTTTCCTGTTAATTGTTCTTCCAGGCAACTCAAAGATCTTTGTTGTTTCTAGAGTCCTCAAACCAGATACAAACCGAAAGCGCTGATTATCCTGCTGTCCCTCAGCTCAGCCAGTTTCAGAACAGAAGCTACATCTCCCAAACACTTGTCTCAGCCTTGCCTGAAATAATTCCGGTTAGTTTATAGGCCAGAATAAATCGGCCTGGCTGGCATTAAGTGCCTCAAAAGTGTCCAGGGATTTGATTAGAGAGGGGAGAATGAAACCGAGTGAAGTGGGAAAAATAATAGATAGAGCGGAGGAAGAAAGGCTGGCAAATGTAACACTTTATTGGCCGATCTTCCTCTGTTCCTCGCTCTCTTGCTTTCCTCTCATCATCTATACCTTTGCTTTACATCCCGGCCTCCCTCCCTGCCTGTCCCATTACGCCTCAGTGGTAGAATGATGATGAATCACCTAGCTGCAAGGAAGCAAAATATATCAAGTCCGGGGTGGGTTTGGGAATTGGTTAAGTACTTCTGCCGAGCCCTGACCTCATAATCGCTTTGAGCCTGCAAGGACCTCCTGATTTATAAAGTAGCTGTTGATTAATGCCCTTTTAAGTGGACAAGGCAGGCCAAAGACACAGAGGCCCAACCACTCAAACATGAATAGCACTTGTGAGAAAGAGAAAGCAGTGTGTGCGTGTGTGCTGGTGTGAGTCAGTGTATGTACAAGGCAGTGGCAGACAGAATACCACGCAGTCAGTGTGTGAGTTTAGCGGTAAAAGTAATTGTGGCAGCAGCAACAGCAGATTCTTGCCAGTCAAATCTTCCTAGCTATAAATCATTGCCTCCCCTTGACACCAATTCCTGCCTGTCCCCAAAGCTTTCCTCAAGCCTCTGTAGGTCAGCAGCAAGCTCTTTAAATATGTCTCGTCAGGCAGACAGGCAAGATGGTTAGCCGCTGCTGCAATGCAACAACCATTTGCACAAGTAAATGGAGATGTTACTATACGTAGTCTTTGTGGTGACACAAAGACTACGGGTTAAAAAAAGTCTAACCATATTTGATGGCTCTGTGATAACTTTAAACTCCAGTGGAAATGGTTAATAAGAGAAGGATAAGCAGATACCTGAAAAAAATAATGAAAAAAATATGAAGGTGTTTTGGATGTTTCACTCATTTTACAACAGCCACTTCACATTGGCTTAGGAATCAAGTATAAGAAAGGCACCTGACTCAAGGAGTGAACCGATGTTGTGCCTACAGATAACAGAAGACTTAGCAATGAACTAATTTTAAATTGTATTTTTAGGCTCTTTGTTATGAGTAGCCTGTCACAAAAACACTTAAATTGTTCCCATTTCTTAAAAGACAATACAGTTTGACAGCCATAAAATGGTACAATATGCACCATGTGAAGGTGATTCCCAAAGAGCTGTCTGCTGAAAACTGAAAACTTCTCCCACTGAAATGGTTTCAATGGAAGAAGCTATTCTTAAGGAAGGGAATCAGCGAGAAAAGGCTGAGGTATGCCAAATTACACAAGAGCTAAACTGAAAATCATTGGCAGGACATCTTATAGAGAGTGATTAATCCAAATTTTAAAGTTTTGGTTCAAATCCTCACCATCAGCATGTAGGATTAGGGTTGTCAGCAGAGAGGTAAAGGAACTTCTGTCATGGTTTAAGTCTGTGTTTGGTGTTGAGGATTGATGGAATTGTGAATGCAGAAAAAAAGCCATCAAAATTGGAGCTGCCATGCAATACCATCTGGAAAACTTCATTTTTAAGGGTGCATGTGTGTGTATGTGTGTGGGGGGCTTAATGACCAGATATATCATAGAATATGCCGATACCTCTCACTCGGGTCATAAGTTGTCGCTCAGGGGTCATAGAGGTAAATCTCTGCTTATTTCACTACACGTCTTTGGACAAAGACACCTTCTGATCTCATTAGGTGGTTCTAATTAGACAGTGTCACTTTTCATTTCAGGGAAAGTATCTCTGACAGTAATTCTGCTTTCTTGCTCTCTCTTATTTCTGTGAGAGACCAGAGACTGTCTGAGTTATAATTGAATGAAGGCTGATTAATTTTGGGGGGGTTTAACTGGTCAAATTGGTGGTAGAAAATGACAGGTACATAGAGTGTACAGTTTCAAAGATGGGGACATTTTACGGGACTTATTAGAGTAACATAGTAAATTATGCGATTTAATGACTTTTATATTTAAACTAACTGTATATGTAAAGAAATGTTTATACATAAAAAATCATCTTGCAATTTAAATATCAGAACTCTATCATATTTACAATGTGGACTTTAGATTCGTTGTTATTGTCTCTGCAGGCAAAGCTGAATAAAACAGGTAAGCTATTTATTCAGATAGATACACAATGTTGACCATGTTCCACTTCACTGGAGTATGGTGCACCAACCCGATGAGGTGACATTTTGAAATCTATTTTTCTCAGCGTAAAACTTTCTCCTCTTTGCCTCTTTCACAGCGCTGTATTCTGAGATTGACAGCTTGCTCTTCGGGTTTCTCGAGGAGGGTTTGAAAGGAAATTTGCTCCGGCGAGTTCTTTCCTCCACTTGCTTCACCTGCGGCAAGCGAGATGGCCTGGCGTGTGGTAGAGACGTAGCGAAGGGGGGGACGAGACATTGCCTTGCAGTGGAAATGGCAGTGTCAATTAAATATCACTTTCAATTTCCTTGTTTTATGATCCCCAGGCTACTAAGCACCAATAATCCCCCGTCGGCAGGCCCTCCTACCTTGTCTTGAGGAAGATTGATTACACTTGTCGCCTCCTATAAAAAAGACATTTACATGAAAATAAGAAAACAACTTCTTTGTTTGCATGGAAGTGAATCAGGGAAAAAAGCAATTCCCAATTTGATTTTCATACAAAGGCGAGGCAAGATAACAATCTCATGGCGTCTCATCTGAGTGAGTTTTGGAGGTAGAGCAAAGAGGGAGGGCGAAGACGTATGTAGATTGAATAAAGCTGGCAAATTATTCTCATGCAACGTTGATGGATGTTGTCTCCACTCACACAATGAAGATGTCTGAGATGCTGTGGCAGAGATGGCTTCTGACATGTGTGTTACACGCCGTGTGTTCCATATATTTCGGCCCTGAAAAGTACTCACACATACCAAAATAACTCTGACTGGAAACATTTCTGTAATATCTGTTACTTTTTTGGTCAACAGATGAAATATTTAGACATACTGAATCCCTTAGAGCATATGTGCTTCCCATTCAGTGTATGAGATTACCTTTATATCTTGTCTCTTTAGTGTGTTTCTGTGTGTTTTTTGTCATTGGTGCTGTCTTCAAAATTATGCAGTCTTTTGTACATTACAATGAACATATCTTTATTTACATTAAATTTTATCTGAAACATATAGAACAGAATCAAAATTATCAGTAAAATGTAGAGTGCATTGCTGTTTAGTGACTTTTTTAAATAACATTATTACATACAAAGTAGTTAAACGTATTCTGAAAAGACAAAATTTCACTTGGATTTATGCATGTTTCTGTATTTACAACAAGCACCATACTGCACTCACAGTCAAATGTAATACTTCAAACTTCTAAAAGCCCGTCAATACATAGATTGCAATACATGTATATAATATAGTGTCATTTAGCAAATCATTAAATACAACTGCAGCAAAAATCCAGTGTTGTGTACAAAAGCTGCCTATCATAAAAACAGAAGGACTATAAAACAGAAGTATATTTTATAGAAAACTATTGTGGAATTTTAATGTAAAGTATTATAGCATTTTGCTCCTCTGAGTAAACATACACTGAGCGTAGTGAGCAAAATTATTTAAATATAGCCATATATATACGGCTAAATGGCTAATCAGCCATTTGAAAGTCAAGATCAGATACAACATTTCATGCCACACACATATTCTCACACACAAGACAGATCTAAGTTCGTTGCTGGTGAACAGGTTAGTTATTATCAGACATTGCAGTGAAATATCATTCTAAACACAGGTAAATCACAGCAACATGGTAACCAAAAATGTGCGGTTTCTTTTTCTCTTTTGTATGTGAATAAAGTGACTGAGATGCATTAAGAGAGAAAGTTGTTTGTTTTTTTTACTGCAATTTAAGGACATGTTGAAGACTATTAAAAAAAACAGTGTCATCAGGAAAATGTGTGTGTGTCTGCTACTTGTCATCTGTTTTCTTGTACAGTTGTCTTAAATGCAGGAAGATTCTTTTACACACAACACTGCCTTGCAGTGGTCACTTCCACCGAGATCACCCTGAAAACATGTTTGACTTTTATGTATTTATAATTTTAGAAAATATGGTGGCACTATAGCTTTACAAAACAAAAAAGTTCACAGTTCAAGTGGCAAGGAAAATTAAAAAAAAATAGAGAAAAAGAACAGCGGGCGGTCAAAGTGATGGAAAAGGGAAAGAAAGAAACGGGTGGAATAGAACAAACTGACTTATAAAAGCAGGAGACTCGAGGTGATGGGGCTCAAAGAGAGAGAGGAAAAAGAGGGTTACATTTGCTATTATCAGATATAGCAACCATAGGTATTTCTCAACCTATGGCAGGAGCAGCTGATATGTCCATGCATATATAAAAAGTGAAGAGAGATTAGTTTAAACCAAATCTCCTCTGTATACCTTTAAGTCTTTTGTCAGTGCCACAGAGGCTGTGTAGCAACCGGGTATGTTGAGCATGTTTACACAAAGCATAAGAGCATCAGTGTCCAATAATTCGTGTCTCACATGGTCTTTCACTAGTTAAACAAGGTCATAGCAGCAACACGAACAAGCGACGCTCCACTCACAAACACACATAGACACATATCTGGCCTTTGAACACTGCCGTATTGTGCAACTCTGTGTGTGTGCCGAGATAAGCTAGGCTGCTAATGCCAAGCATAAGACACTAATAAACAAACAGTGTTTAAATTGGCCTGAAAGGAATCACTGATGCGTAGGAAGCACCCCCAGAGCTTCAATGGCTTAATCTTCCTCCTTCTCACTCCACTTTTTTCACATTCTCACAGCAGATTAGGTTGTAAATCCACAGAGAAGAAGGGCTGGTGATCTCTCCGACACTAGAACTTTCCCCCTTTACATGATTTTGTTTTTTGTTTTTTTAATTATGAGCTCCATGTCTGTTTTGATGAGACTGTGAAAAGTTGAATATTTTGTGTGTGCTTGACACGTGTAAACACTTTTAAAATTCTTGAAATAACATAAACCCTGTACAAAAAATAATCAGATTAAATAAAAAAATGTGTTTCTAAAAATGCTGATTTAAGAAATTTTTATCTTTTGCTTTTGTTTATTATCAGGTATAAATGCTTTTACCCTCCCTTAATCATGAATTCAGAATTGGCTTGGTGTGCTGTAACAACCTGGAAGGCTCAATTGTATAACAGTGGACAGCAGGCTTACCTAATTGATGTGTTGTATGTGTGAGGTTGTATGTGTGAGGTGTACAGTCCTGTTACTGACTTACTGGCAACTAGAGGGCAGACATGAACATCCATCTTCACTGTGAAATATGCAAGTTCTTGGCTGTCAAACTATGTGAAGATGTGCGGAAATATGCAACCTCTGGATGTGATTTTTTTATGATTACGTTTGAAAACCTATACATTATTATTGATTTAGACCATAAAATGTGGCAAAAAAACTTTTGAGTTCAATGATTTCACTATAGACTTGCTTTCTGAAATGTAAGGAAAAAAAGTCATTTTCCATGGTTTAGTATGGCATTCAGCATTCCAGGAGGGCATTACAAGAGTGTAGAGCTCTTCCAGAATCATGTGTTGAAATGTATTAGTCATTATGCCACTGGAGTACACGCAGGGGGAGAAAAATCACAGTCCTTCCGGAGAGCGATTCATCAGGTTTTTCCCAGAGCCCTCCCGGGTCAAGTTTTTATGGCGCCTGTTTGGTTTCCAAATGCTCTTTTCTCTTACCCGCTCTCAGCCACGCTATAGTGTCCAAACTTGTCTACATTTGCTTCTCGTGTTTTTGTGCATGGTAGATGTCCTTTTAAAAAGGCCGATCTCAAATAAGTCTTTATTCTTGTTTTGTTGGCTTATATTCTCTGTTTTCATGAACTCTGGCCCCAGCCATGGCAACAGCTAGAAAAATGTTAACATTGATTGACAGGATTTAAAAAGGCCCCCTTGCCTGGTACGCATTTCAAACACTTTGGGAACAATGGTGCTTGGTGTGATTGAATTAATGAGGTATTGCCGACTGTCAAAAGAGCACACATACTTTACATAAACCTGATTATCTTTGCCTGGCAGAAATAGAAGAAAAGGGGGAAGCAGGGAAGGAGGAGGAGGATAGAGGGACCAGAGAGGAACGCGAAAAGAAGGGGAAAGAGATTTGGATTTCAGTTGGCAACTCCCAAAAAAAAGCATCCAAGTATGTTCTGCATGGTGGGGGAAGATGCAGTAGTGATGTTCTGGCTTGGGCATGCCTTGGCCTTTCCCTCATGTCTTTGCTCCATTTAGCATAAACCAACCATAGGGGTTTTAACAAATCTATTCAAGGAGCATGGGGCCCCAGAACAACATAGTTTTTCACAAGCCACCACCCCCAAGCTAGACTTTTTTTTTTTTTTTTTT
>NW_005187547.1:506828-535286 GCF_000239375.1 Pundamilia nyererei | reverse complement strand
GGGCGCATTGTTCCTCTTGAACCACACAGAGGTTTCATAGTCTCCCCGACCTCAAGCCCCAGGAAAAGGAGCAGTTGTGCCCTTAGTGAACCCATGAAGTGACACCTGGAGTGACTGCCAAGAGTCTCACTAATTCTACAAAGCTATTGAGACAGGAAAATAGAGTGGAGGAGAGGAGGGTGGGATGGATTGTGGGAGGGAACGAGAGTGAAGGAAAGGATAGGGGTTCTCTGACTGAAATGCTCACCAGATCAGCAAAGTGAACCCTCTGAAACGTGAGCTAATTCTCTATTTAATCCTTTTAGCTGCTTTTTCTCTCCCTCTCTATCTATGTCACTTCTGTCCTTGCTTACCCTCCTTCCTTCATCTCTCTCTCTCTTTACTCTTTCTCGCTCCTGTCCTCTTTCTGAGGGAATTGTCAGCAAAAGTTCTTGTTGAGCGGGAGAAGAGGCAGGGAAGCAGGATGCTTCTAGGAGTGATTCGGTGTGTGTGTCTGTGTGTAAGTGTTGGCTAAAGAAAGGGCGTGTTAAGTGTAAAGAGAGCTGACTGTGTAGGCTGCTCCTTTTGCTCCATGTTTTTTTTTTGTCGCCTTTCCTTAAGAAAAGCTATAACACCTGCGGTTTGATTTCTCGGGTTGTCAAAAGTCGTCTTTGTTAGTTCTCCTTATGAGTAAATGGCAGTGGATTAAAAAAAAGAGGCGTGTTCACACATTGAGTTGTAGGTGGGCTTTACCACAAGTGGGTTCCATAAAGAAAAAAGGTGAAATCTCATAATATTACTCCAGGGGCCTTTGAAGGGAAAAAGAAAATCACACATTACTCCCGAGGCCCCCATTGTCTTACCTACTAAACCAAAGCATATCAAATGCCTACAGATCCCTTCCCTCTTGCTTCTGAACTTATAGCTGACAGCCTGCATGGAAAGATACAAATTGTCCCCCGTGCTGCAAGGTTGCTGGAACATAAATTGAGGGGAGAGGCATTGTTGTCAGTGAGTAATATACTTAGCATTATTCATAAAGAAGAGGAGAAGATTAAAAGGTGCTGGCTGGTATTGAAAAAGGGTACTTGACTGTTATGCTGACACAGGAGTTACATATGGCCTAATGTGTTTTTTTATCTTATGCAATTGTGAGAAATATATATCTCTAGGGTTATATACACTGTGCATGTCTTTGTACTGATATGAAAAAAAACAAATGATAGGCATAATAAGCCATCCCTATCAGATTTGTTGCCAGTTGATGCAAATTACACTGCTAGTGTCTTATAATGCTAGGCAACTTTTGATTGAACCTGTCACATTAACAGTGTTTTTTTAGGCATTTATGTCTTTGTTCAGATTCAGAGCGAAAGGAGTCAAATCAAATTAAGTACTTTATTTTATACTGTTACTAATTCAACCTTTTAGTCTGTGGGGCTTGAGTTATTATGCCTCAGTGAGAGACTTAATAAAATGACTGTTAACCAGTTTTGTTAGGCCAAACACTCCTGTGTTACATGTGTTTACGATATGGTTTCCAGCACAGTCAGTTGCTTGCTTGTAAGCAACTTTTCTCACAAGTGTTTGAAAGGCTAATCTTGTTTTTGGTACTTTTCTTTTTTCCCCTGTTTTCTTTGTCTCATCTCTCCACTCATAGAGCTTCCCTCTGCTTTTTCCTTAAGCCCTTAGGAATGGTAAAAACAATAGGCAGCCAATTCTTTACAATTATTTACTAGTGAGCCTTTGCTCAACAGTAGTCTGTGAGAAGCAACTCACTGAACAGTTTTATCCTAAAATATTAGCTGACAATCAGCTTAATGTTGCTTCTATTATTTCAGCACTCTAAATGACTCAAGCGACTTACACTCTACAAATTGCAGCCTTTTCCTTATGCTGTCATTCGAGTCAGCAGTAAATTAAGCAGAGGGCTGAGCAACAACCCCTTGACTTTTATTGAGGCCAGGGTCTAATTGTAATTCACCGGACCAGACCCTTTGTGTCACCAAGTGCTTCATTTGCAGTTTGGAGTTTGCATGAACCCTGGAGACATTAACTCTGTCCCCTTCTCCATTCATTACAATGCTATTAGTCTCTGCGAATTGATCAATATATCATGTATAGAACATCTTGAATGTGGACGTCTGGCTCCTTTGTGAGGCTCGAGATAATGGTTTCCCCATTCAAGCTGGCTTGTAGGAACATGGAGATAAAGCAAGGCAGGGAAGAGTTATACCGCTTACAGCTATGGAGAGGGAGCTATCTCATCCATATTATAAGTGGGTGAACTTAAAAGGCATAAAAAGGGACAGTTTATTGTGAGGAGGAAAGCAGCTCCGGAGGAGGGTGTAAAGATCTGAAAGACTCAAACTGGCACCTTTTATTCTCCTCAGGCATTCAGGAGGGAAGAAATCATCCATCCATTCTCCTTAGCACAGTCCCATAGAGCTGTGCACAGTGTGATGCAATGCCAAGCACATCTGAAAATAAAAGACATATTTCAAAATAGAACTTGGTGTTCAGCTTTATTGTTTGTTTGTTTTATTTTTGCTTTAATTTTTATTTATATTTATTTTATGGAGCCTTCAACAAGTGTATCAAAATGTTGGCTATTTTCTATCACTGTGCTGTGATGAGTAAAGTGTAGATTACTGTGGTTTGCTGGGGGTGCCCCAGCAGAGCTGGTGATACTCCATAAACTGATCGGGAATGCCAGCTCTGTGACTGGCTACAAACTGGACGCATTTGAAGCTGTGGTAGAGAAGAGGTCACTAAGAAATTTATCATGCATACTCACCGTCCTCTATACCATTTGCTGGACAGGCAGCGGAGCACCTTCTCTAACAGACTGATTCAGCTCCACTGCCACGGATCTGGAAAGTCTTTTGTGCTATAATACAACGCTTCAGTCTAGCCAACAATAATTTTCACCTCATGGTAGCAGTTCATTTCAACCCTGCTATAGCATTTAACACACATGAAGCCACTTAATAACAGTGCATGTGCATGGGGATGATCAAATAAACATGCTATAGCTATGGCTATGTTAATAGCGAAAACACAGTTTTTCATTCTCACTCCAAACCAGTTATTTGTATGGAAATTCATGCGTCCATATTTACTTTACTAGAATACTTATAATATTTTGTTGTAGTTTGATTGATTTCAGATTAGTTTTGACTTTATTAAGATAACTGTGTTTCACTTACTGATTAGTTAATTGATTAATTGATTGGTTGATTGAACAAATCAATCAGTGAACAAAATTGCTTCTGAAATCTGGGTTAAATTAGGTATATCTTTTGTTACCTTTAAGATAATAAAGCTATGTTAATGCCAAACACGCTTTTTCACTCTCAGATCAGCTTCAGTGTCATCACTTGTTTTAGGTGTGAATACTAAAAAATCTTATAACACATATAATGTGCAGAGATTTCTACATATCCTTCTCTAAAGGAGAGGTTTTAAAACGCTTCACTTTAAAACCAGCAGACAATCAACAAAACTCTTACTTGCTATTAGTGTTGGTCCAGTTACTTGAAAATAGTAATTAGTTACTAATTACTGATTACTTCTCCAACAAAGTAATCCTGTTACTTTACTGATTACTTATTTTCAAAAGTAATTAGTTACTTTATTACTTAGTTACTTTTTAAAAACATGACACAACCTGAATGCGTAATAAAGCAATAGACCTTTCAGCCCAATTCTATTTTTGCTGCAAAATCCATCATATGAAATTGAATCAAATGGAAAAGTGTCTTTTTAAAAATCTTTTTTTGAGTTTTAATCTTTTAACTTTATGCACATTGCATCAAGCAAAAATTAAATTATATGCAACAGTCTTTGACAGGAAGAAATTTGTTGTTTTGTTCTGCGTATTCCAGCATATAAAATAAAATATTTTTTTGGGGGGGGGCTTACACTCACTCTTTCAAATAGAAGTAAAACACAGCAAAAAATGAATAAAATCAAAGATTCAGTCGCACCAAACCCTGTCGCTCTTAAATCTATTTTCACCTGTTTAGCAGAAGTGGGGTGGGTGGAGGTTCCCCCGGTGACATAGCAGTCATGTCAATGGGAGGATCTGCCCTGCTCTCTCTGCTTACTATTATTTGAGATAATTGAAAAGTGAATAAGAGTTTAGGTCAAATGAACCCTTATCTTGATTTGAACTGTTGTGCAATCAGTAGCCAATCGAAAAGACTTTAAGTTAGTTTATGGACAGAATTCAAAAATGTAATTAAATCCTAACCCTAACAAAAACTTGAACATTATATTCTAAATTGCACTTCCAGTCAATAAAATTGGAGTCTAAAACTGGCGTAAGTCCCCTGTAACTGGTCTTAGAAGCTAGGTCTTTCGACTGCGAGAAAGGAAAAAAACATATTTATCAACGTGTCAGAGCACTCCTTACATTGTGGTACATCTTATCTCCTGTTGTGTTTCAAACAGCCTTTCAAACACTTGTGAGAGAAGTTGCTTACAAGCAAGTTTACAAAAGCAAGTGTCAGCACTTTTGAAAATGATTTTCAAAATATGTGAAGAGAAAAAAAAGGGAAAAAGAGTCAAATATGCCGACTAAAAGACATCCATCATCAACAGCAACTATTCCCAAGTGGTCACCAGTCTACATGTGTGAACTTGTCAAAAATAAACATACATCTCATACAAACACGCAAAGTAATCATATTCACATCATATTTCCCTTGAAGTACATCCTCTCAGTACACTCTGGTGCCGGACCATACAGATAGTCTGTGTAGTGCAGAACCCCCAGAGAAAACAGACACAGAAGAAGGTCCATGATAACATTTGTTGCTGAGAATAAGATTTGGTACCTTTACCGAATCCCTAGAGGGCAGTACTACAACTGGTTTATATTCAGGGAAGGCTTGCCTCTGCCCGTGATAAGCAGCTGTGATCCAATTGGCTTGTTGGAAAGTGGCAAAGGTTTTAAAAAGAAGGGGCTACTTAGACAAACCGGAGTCAAGGCCTTCCTCTCTGACACTGAGGATTGTTAAAAAAAACCCCACAAAAAAAACCTTCTTTGTCTTTGTACGATGAAAGGAACACAGTCACTAAATACCCCTGGCTGTGTATAGATTAATGGGGCATTAACATGAGCCAAATGCACCCAAGCAACCTCATGTAGACTTTTAGGTTTTAGGAGTTTAAAACTAAACCAATTCAGTAACACAGAGGAAGTAAGTGGATTGTAAATTGTTTGCCTTTTGTTGAAATATTTAGGCCAAAGTACACAACATGATTTCATTTGTAGCATCCTGCATGTTCCAATCATAACAATAATACTGATATTTAGCTATATTTTAAAAATTTTCCCTCTCGTTTTCAATATCTTTATACATGATATCATGCAGTGCAATAATCTGCTGGGTCAAGTCAATGACAGCCTCCCCCTCATTATTTTTGTTATCCATTCTGTAACTTCAGTCTGACTAGTGATGGCATATCTACAAAACAGAAAGCTACTTTTACTCCACTGAGGTAACTGATGCAGCAATATCAAAAAGGCACTGTCACATTCTGTCACTTGTGTTGTTACCTGATATTTACAGCGGCACTTGGGCCTAATCGATGATGTAAATGCATCTCTCTTGGCAACGGTCTTCTTCCTGTGGAAGTTAACCAATGAAAAGAGCTGTCAAACACATAGGACAGAAACCAGCTCATGTTAGCCGTCCTTTCTCTACATTTACTTGCAGAGTTTTGACCTTTAAGAGATGTCAGCATGAAAAAAAAGAAAGGATCCCTGTGTGGGTGCATGAATGTGAGAAGGACGGGGGAGGAAAACTCCTCTTGTCCTCCCATGCACGCGCACATACACACACACACATTTCGTAGGCTAACAGCCATGGATTTAAATTCACTCTGTTGGACTGTTTAAATGAGCCTTAATTTAGCATCCTGCTGGCTCAATTGGGATTGTAATAGAACACATTGCACCTTGTCCTGCAACAGAAGCTCCTTCTCCCTCTTTCATCCTCTTTCTGAACCCCCTCATTCCAAGTCCTGGGAGAATTGATTTTTCCAAATGCAGGGGAACAAATCAAAGGACAGAATGATTGTGTTGCAAAGAGAAACAGTAGACACGGCATTGCAATCAATTTGACTATTAACCAAGCAATGTTTTCCTTCACTCTACAAGATTTTGTAGACTAGTATGTAATGAGTTAGCAAGACATTACTGTGTTGTAATTACAACGTTGATAAACAAAAACAGGTATACTAATTTGGTGAAGCCTTTGACGATGTCAAGAAGTAAATTATGGAACAGGCACCAGCATTAAAATAGTCATGACTAAATGTAATTGAATACCACTGTATATGCGTAATCACAGCCAGCAGTTCTACCCATGCTCTAAATAAAGACTACTGTATGCACTACTTGAAAGAGTCATGTAGGGTTATCTCTGTATTTCTAATTTGCCAAGGCTCTTTCTCCATGAGCAACAATTAATTTGAATTAAACCATGTCAATAACCCCCACCCCCCACCTCCCCTTATTTAAAGAGACACAGTAAAGCCATTTGACTTTGTTTACTTTGACATAATAACTAAAAAAACAAGACTTAAAGTGAAACAGCAGACATAATAGTCCATTGTTGTGCAGTGTAAAGCACTTTAAATGACTTTTTTTTAGCTTGCTTACTTTTCTAAAGTTAATACATAAAAGACACATTCTTTTTGAAATAATCTTTACCTTGTATTTAGTTACTACAAGTGTGCGCACTGTTGCTGAACAGTGCAACATTTGTTTTTTTCATTGTCTTCTAAACAAAAACTCACTCTACTTTACTCTTTTGCTTCCTTCCCACAATATGCCCATCCTCTAGCGTTAAAGGAGCTCACCTTGACAGCTCCTCCAGTCACCCTGTTCTAAGTGGATGATTAAAAAGAAATGGAGGGGTTTTACTGGGGGCTGGTATGCGTGGCATCCCAAGAGTCCCTGCTCCAAGCTAGCCAAGCAGAGTGAGCTACAGCTGTCCTCCAAACAAGCCCACCATCCTTTATTTATTTCTGCTGAAATATTGATGCATGTTATGAAAGGTTTAAAATAATGTGTCTGCCTTTTTCCTCTTGCACTACCACACTGTTTTCTAATGCATAAATAATTTGTCCCTTGGACACTGCACGGACACTGGGTCCCTCACATTAGGTGGGGTGTATCCACTGTATCACATTCTTTCTGCCTGAGAGAAAATACCCGTCCCTTGTAATTTCCTACACTTATACAATCGGCAATGAGAGTAAATAATTGATGTATGAATTTAGGGCTGAAACTCCAACACAATATGACTTCATGTCAAGGGTTAGTCCCTGTAGATTTGAAGCCAAATCATCTCACAAAATGGGTTATTCCTTTCCACAAAAGGAGTATCCTTTTTTGAGTTCCTACCTTTTATTCCATCCTCCACTATGGCACTCCCCACCCCAACTCAGTTTTGTCTGCTCTTCCTTTCCAATCGAGAAAGAAGAACTGGGTTTGGGAAGCATCATGATTAGGTCTCGGTTTGCATGGCTGGAGATAACAGAGTGACTCGGCCCATTATTAGCAGAGGATATGTTTTGTTTTTGAACGCAAATGGGTTTTTCACACTGACATGAACCCGATTTTGATTGCTTCTGTGAATGATTATAAGCTGAGTATAGAACAGGAAGCACCCACTCACTTCTCATTTCAGTATCTATGTTGTGATGTACAATTATGCTCATAAATTTGTTGCCCAGATTAATTTGTGAGATAAGAAAAGGGGGACAAAAGATGAAAGGTAAATGGAGTAGAATGATAATTTCACTCTGTATGCTTCAATTAAACACGCTGTGGAAAGTACAACTCCTTTCTGTGTTGAACTGTTGAAACATCTCCTGTAGTATGGTGGTGTGACATGAGCACAAAAGTTTGGTAATATGCAGTGTGTGTAATGACAAACGCATTGTGTTTTCATTATACAACATAAAAAAAGCATGAAACATTTGGTCCCTATCTAAAGTCAGTGGCATTAATGGAATCTCTGGGAGGGAATCCCACCAATGGGAATGTTGACTGTTTCAATAGAATGGGCATGCTCATTGACGTGAACTTTTTAAAATATATCAAACAGCACAGTAGGATGTTTTAATAGTTAAAACAACTTTAACATGCATAACATAGACAACATATGGTTACAGCATTTTGTATTTGACCCAGTGACCTCTTTACTGTTTTAGTTTAGCGACCAGTTTCTAGATTTGTTTTTTTTTTCTTTTAATAGTGGTAGTGACTGGGATGTCTCTTTTTTTTAACAGTTCAATAAAAATGTTGCCTTCTTGCCTTTGTGTAACTTCTCCACATCAATTGGACTTTTCAGAAAATGTAACAGATGGCTCTGAAGCTTTCTGTAAATTAGCCATTGAAGTTACAAGACGTCAAACTAATTCCTATGGACATTTTTTTATTTACTTCTGCTTTTGACGAATAAATATAATTATCACTGGAATTTACTTTTTTTTTGCATACAGAGGCATTCACAAACTTGGACTTTTAATAATTAAAAGTATCATTATTGTCAACCCAACACAAGTAAAGCAAAGCCGTAATTGCAAAATACGTTTTTTTATTTGATCGTGTGTAACTGAAAACATCTATGACAGACTACTTTGAAAAGAAAATCATTATTCTGCAATAAACTCAAGCAAGCAACATGTGCAAACAGTTCAGTCTAAGCAACATCATCAACAAGCAGCAGCCTTGTGGTTGAACAAAGCTTGAACAATGCCACATAGGCAAAGCAGTCTGGAAATTATGTCATACTCAAGATGGGCAGGTTATTTGTAACATAAAAAGAAGTGGCTGGGTCTGCAGTGAGCTTCGGGCAGAGTCTGTTTTTAACAATCAAGCACAACCCTCAGTATCAAGCTCCACTCTGACCTGAAAGCAGCATTGCTTCCTGTGGCCTAACTCTTTAGCAGGGGGCTGGGAAACTTGATGAAGTCAGAAAGCTGTCAGGCATTTAAAAAAAAAAATCAGATAGGCAGGTTAATGTATGTTACAAATGAGCTCATTTTTGGTGTGCTGCAGCATGGTGTTACTTCTGCTGATGCCATTGAGAAACTTCCTCAGTAAAGTAAGAAGATGACATCCCATGGCCTGCTAACACCTTTTTCCTCATCGCTGTGATGCGATCATAGTGCAGATGTAAATTGCAGTCATAGTACTTAAGCAGCTAGCTACATAAAGTATACAAATTTTGGGTTGTATTCAAACGATTTAGTGGCTAAATCCACAAAGAGCATTGGATATCAGAGTTTCAGCACAACCAAAAAGTGTACTAGAGCTCATAAAACATTCTGATTTTTTTCTAAATAATTATTTTC
This sequence comes from Pundamilia nyererei, assembly GCF_000239375.1. Taxonomy (NCBI): domain Eukaryota; kingdom Metazoa; phylum Chordata; class Actinopteri; order Cichliformes; family Cichlidae; genus Pundamilia; species Pundamilia nyererei. The sequence goes on along the minus strand of NW_005187547.1, from coordinate 525,929 downwards.
ACCATGCTGGAATACTAAATCTGATCTTAAGGACCTTCTACCTGCCAAATCTTACTTTAAGCCCTGGGTGTTTAGATTCTAGCTCCCATACTTCAACTTGCTAGTTTTTTTATATTTGTGCACCAAAACGACTTGGTAATAAAAAAAAAATGGTTTTGGTTAAAATTTAAGACGTGAATCATGCAAAATAGGCTCCAGAGTAAACCTAACCAGTGGGTTCGCTATGTTGCCAATGGGTCTTAACCAAATGTCCATATGTGGCCACTTGGGAGTGACACTATACTACAACCAATGCCAAACAGGACACCTTATGTATATTTCTGAGATATAACCAGTCTTCCCAAATCAAGGACTTAAAGTTCCTAAAGCATTTGGGAGAGAACATTCCAACAAATTGACTGCATTGTGGCACGTATCATGTTCATAGAACTTTTTGGCCACACCAAGAAAATCTGTCACTGTCATGGTCCCCATGTCTGCACGGCTGACTCAGGTTGGCTACATATGTTTCTTATTTACATCTACCTCTCTCACGCTTGCCGTGTCTCGCCGGGGCGGAGCTCATTGCGGGCTCCCTCCCCTGGCCCTCGCACCTGAGGTTAATCACACACCTGTGGGTCATCGCCTAAACTCATCCACTACTTAAGGCAGTGGCTGGAAACATCTCGTCGCTGGACTATTGAGTAACCTCGGAATTCCATTTCCCTGGAACCCTTGGTGTGCCTGCTGGTGTGCTGTGTTTTTGTGAAAGACCCTCGTGTGTGAAGAGCTCCTTTTCCAGATTCCCCTGTGCCCTGGATTCCCCCTGCCCTCTCGCTTGTATATATTTGCACCTGGTGTTGTATAGTAATAAACGGAACTGTATTCTAGCTGCCTTGTCTGTGCTTGAGTCCATCCCACATCGTGACAAAATAGTCCAGCCAAGACTATGGACTCAGCAGACTGTACGACCCCTGCCCGGTCGCTCTCTCGTTGGAGCAAATATTGCAACGACATGAGCAAATGCTGGTTTGGCTCAGCGGAGAAGTGACGTCTTTAGCCCAGGCCCTCGTTCAGCGGACGCCCCACGATGAAGATCCATCCTCTGCCTCATCTCCACAGGTAACGTCAGCTCTTGCGGCTGCCACCCCTTCACCATCCCCTCCACCGGTGTCCCTAGACCGACACTTACCAGAGACTTTTTCAGGGGAGATGGGAAAATGTGGTGGTTTTCTGATGCAGTGTTCTTTGCAGTTTCGACAACTCCCCCATGTGTTTTCTAGTGACGGAGTGAAAATCGCATATTTCATTCAGTTGCTGCGAGACCGTGCGTTAACCTGGGCACAAGCTCAACTACAAGCTAACCCTGAGATCACTTTCGCTGACTTTTTGTCTAAGTCTCAAGTTGTGTTTGACAAGGGTTCCAGCGCCGAAGCAGCTGGTCATCGCTTACTCAACCTCAAACAAGGAAAGCACAGCATGGCTGATTATTCGGTTGATTTTTGGACCCTGGCCACACAGACTAAATGCGGAGCGGAGGCCTTAAGGACCACGCTGTTGAGTAATATAAATGATGATTTAAAAGATGAGCTAATGGTACGTGAGCTTCCTGCTTCTCTCGAATCGTTGTGTATTCAGGTGGACGATCGGCTGCGGGCACGCCGGGACGCACGGAAATGTACTCAACGGGAGCCTCCAATGCCACGAGATTTTCCCCCCCCAACAGCAGAGGGCGCGCGAGTACAGCGAAAGTGAGAAGGGGGAACAGCCGATGCAGCTCGGCCACTCACGGCTCTCTCCCGCAGTGCGTCAACGCCGTCTTGCCTCCGGTGAGTGCTTATATTGCGGCCGCAAGGGCCATTTCATTTCTTCCTGCCCGGCCAGTAATAGAGAGAATACCGGTGGGCGATCTTTCCAATAAACTCTCTCCCCCCCGTCTCATGTTGCCTGTCAAGCTAACAGTACGTAGCATTGCCCATTCACTGTCTGCTCTAGTTGATTCTGGTGCCGAGCAAAATTTCATTGACTCTTCTCTAGCTTCTAAGTTGAACATTGGGGTCAAGTTACTACCTGATCCCCTTCGTGTTTCTGCTCTCTCTGGTCTACCTGACATCACACACATAACCGAACCACTTTCACTCACATTATCTGGCAACTACACTGAAAGGCAATGCTTCTTTGTGTTTTTGGCTCCTTTGACCCCACTTGTGTTAGGTCACTCGTGGCTTTTGCAACATAACCCTCAGATAGATTGGAGAAAGGAGTGAGTGACTGCGTGGAGTGCTGAGTGCCACATGAACTGTCTGAAGTCTGCCACGCCCCCGGTCACTTATCTCTCCCCCGGAAAGCCCTCTGAGCCACCTGATTTATCTGTAGTTCCTTCCGTGTACCACGACCTCATGGCCGTCTTTAGCAAGGATGAGGCATGCTCGCTTCTGCCTTACAGGCCCTACGATTGTGCTATTGATCTCCTTCCCGGGGCCCCCCTTCCATCTGGCCGCCTGTATAGCCTTACCCAGCCTGAAAGGGAGGCCATGGAGAAATACATCATGGACTCACTGGCCGCGGGCATTATTCGACCATCATCATCCCCAGTAGGTGCAGGCTTTTTCTTCGTGGAGAAGAAAGATAAATCCCTTCGGCCATGTATCGACTTCCGCCAACTCAACAGTATCACTGTGAAAAACAAATACACCTTACCTCTTCTTTCTTCCACCTTTGAACTGCTGCAGGGGGCGACAGTGTTCAGCAAGCTCGATTTGCGCAATGCATACCATTTGGTGAGGATCAGACGGGGAGATGAGTGGAAAATGGCGTTTAACACGCATTTAGGCCACTTCGAGTATCTGGTTATGCCATATGGGTTGACAAATGCTCCTGCCGTTTTTCAAGCCTTGGTAAATGACATCCTCAGAGACTTTATTAAACGCTGTGCTATTGTTTACCTTGATGATATTCTCATCTTCTCCAAGTTCCTAGCAGAGCATGAGGTCCACGTGAGGCAGATCCTTCAACGCTTTTTGGAGAGCAAGCTATTCATCAAGGCGGAGAAGTGCGAGTTTCACGTGGACACGGTGGTGTTCCTGGGGTACATAATCACACAAGGTAACCTGAAACCTGACCCAGTGAAGGTCCGCGCAGTTCTGGACTGGCCGTCTAACCGTCGTCAACTCCAGTGTTTCCTGGGTTTTGCCAATTTTTACCGCTGGTTCGTTCAGAATTTCAGCCAGATTGCTTTGCCTCTCACTAGCCTTACTTCTCCCAAAGTGTGTTTTCAGTGGGATCAGGAAGCTCAGTTGGCCTTTACCCACCTGAAGGAGAGGTTTGCTGCCTCTCCCATCCTGCGTCAGCTCAACCAGGACCAGCAGTTTGTAGTGGAGGTGAACGCATCAGAGTCTGGGGTCGGGGCAGTCCTGTCACAGTGCTTTGAGGGTAAGCTCCACCCTTGCGCCTTTTTTTCCCATCGGCTCTCTCCCGCAGAGCGGAACTATGACATCGGGGACAGAGATTTTCTGGCCGTGAAACTCGCCCTGGAGGAATGGAGGCACTGGCTAGAGGGCGCTAAGCACCCCTTCATTGTCTGGACGGACCACAAAAACCTAGAGTACATCAGATCTGCCAAGCGTCTCAACTCTCGTCAGGCAAGGTGGGCCCTGTTCTTTACTCGGTTTAACTTCTCCATCACCTACAGGCCAGGCTCCCGTAAAATCAAGGCAGACGCCCTTTCTCGACAATTTACCACCATCAAGGAAGAGTCGGATCCCGGGCCCATTTTTCCCACCTCCAGCATTATTGGAGCAGTCTCCTGGGAGATTGAGGCTCTGGTCCGTAACGCTCAAGACTCTGAACCCGACCCTGTTACCGGCCCATGAGGTCGGCTCTTTGTTCCCACATCCGTCCGGTCACAGGTTCTTCAGTGGGGGCATGACACTCGTCTCACCTGCCATCCCAGGATTCACCGCACCATCACCTTTCTGCAGTGTTATTTTTGGTGGCCCACGCTACCAAAAATAACCGCCGGCGGACCCCAGCCCCGGAATATGCCGCTGGTCAAAAGGTATGGCTGTCAACTCGCTTTGTGCCGCTCAGAGCAGAATCAAAGAAGCTCTCGCCCAGCTTCATTGGACCGTTTGAGATCGACTCTGTTGTTAACCCTGCCTCTGTCCCCTTAAAACTGCCGCGTAAAATGCATGTTCACAATGTCTTTCATGTCTCGCAGATCAAGCCATTGCTCTCCAGACCATTGTGCCCTCCCGCCAGGCCTCCTCCGCTCGCCTGGCTCTTGGATGGTCAGGAGGTGTACAACATCACTCACATAATGGACTCTCGGCGCCGGGGGAGGGGTGTCCAGTACCTGGTCTATTGGGAGGGCTACGGGCCAGAGGAACGCTCCTGGGTGCCTCGGTCGGCTGTGCTGGCTGAAGGTTTGCTGCGGGAGTTCCACTGTCAGCATCCGGGTAAGCCTGGTGAGTCGCCGGGAGGCTCCCGTTGAGGGGGGGTATTGTAATGGTCCCCGTGTCTGCCCGGCTGACTCAGGTTGGCTACATATGTTTCTTGTTTACCTCCCTCACGCTTGCCGTGTCTCGCCGGGGCAGAGCTCATTGCGGGCTTCCTCCCCTGGCTCTCACACCTGAGGTTAATCACACACCTGTGGCTCATCGCCTAAACTCATCCACTACTTAAGGCAGTGGCTGGATACATCTCGTCGCTGGACTATTGAGTAACCTCAGAATTCCGTTTCCCTGGAACCCTTGGTGTGCAGGCTGGTGTGCTGTGTTTTTGTGAAAGACCCTCGTGTGTGAAGAGCTCCTTTACCGGATTCCCCTGTGCCCTAGATTCCCCCTGCCCTCTCACTTGTATATATTTGCACCTGGTGTTGCATAGTAATAAACGGAACTGTATTCTAGCTGCCTTTACTGTGCTTGAGTCCATCCCACATTGTGACAGTCACCTGCCTTATTGACAAGATTTGGCTTCCTGCAACTTCATTATCTTCCATAAAGTTAAATTCAAGTCAAAATGTTACTTTTTAATACAGTGAAGGAGATCCAGCAAGCATTGCAAATATGCACATACAAGTGGTCAGAACTTGACTACCACAATTACTCTAAATGTAGGAGTTGTGCTTGCAGGGCTTTGCTTCCCACAGACAGTAATGGATGCATCTACTTGAAACTCTAAACTAAAAGACTGATTCACTGGCAGACATATCAGTCACTGCCACCTTACAACCTTCAAACATAGCTAGCTCACATATCCTTAAAGGGTAAAAAGGAAAATTGGATTAAAATTACTGTGGGGGTTAATGAATGAGTGAAGGATAGATATTATTTTGGTATGACATTGTCATTCACTGCCACCACAGGGGTACTCCCCAAATATTTATTATGAACAGAAATGACCCTAGGATTTTCCCTGACCTCTGTAAAGCTGTTGTATCATAGGCGTCTTTGCTCTTCCCCCTCCTACTGCTTTCTGCTGCTCTGGCTTTAGCAAAAAAAAGTGCTTGGGGCTACACAGACGTCCTGGCTTCCACCCCCTCTTTACATTGTATTAATGTGCATGTGCATGTGAATGTGTATACGTGTGTCTAGGTTTGGAAGTGTATCCTTGACCACCTTGCACTGTAATCACTGCACACAGCTGCCACCTGCCTTTTTCTCTCATGTGTTGAGCCTTCTTTCTCTCACCCCCTCCTATGCTATAACTGGTATGATCTCGACAGTGGATCCTAATGTCTCTAGCCATGATTAATCTGATAAATAATAAATATATCAATCTAGCCTCTCGACAAGGACTAATTCTAACCAGCAGGAAGGCACAAGCCCCCTTTAACTGCTGCCTGTAGCTGCCAAATTAATTATTTAATGATTAATTCTTTAGGAAATGGGAAAGTTTTGATTAATACTGTCCAGGCATCTGTCTTCAGTTGTTTGATGTATGTCAGAGAATTTCACCCTTGCTTTCATACCGTCTGACCTCGCACGCACAAGCAGAAAATGCACGGGCACAAGCACTACACTTACACAGAAGCAAGCACAGAAGAGAGACATTTTAGCTCTTATGAACAAAGCCAGAGGCTACTGTCACTGAGATCAGATGCTGAATATCTCACAATAAATTGCAGCTGGATCTCAGAGGCCTTCATCCTTGAACCTTGAACAAGTCAGCTTTGGATAACACCCCCCACCCTCCACATCTCTATGTGTGTGTGTGCATTTATGTGAGCTTCCGACCCTATTTACTAATGGAAACCTCTGAGGCCCTTGACTTGCTATACATTTTTAATGCTGTCAAATTGTCATTTCTCTCTACTGTTTGCTGTTAAAAGGAAAAAATAAAAGTTGAATCAAACACAAATAAACTACGTTTTGACATAATGAACACCATTTTTCTTGGATATACCTAAAGGAAAAAATATTTGTTTCTTTAGTTAACAGTATTTCTGCCCATTAACTGCAAAAGCTTTAGAGTAACAACCATACGAAACCACAAGAAATTATTAAGTAAACAGAAATAGGAAACTGCTTTTTGCATTTTGCACAAAAAGCACAAAAATCATCAGATGAAACATTAAGAAAGATCTGTACTATACAGTAAAAATTAATGTATCATGGGTAAGCACAAACATATTTATGTAACTGCTCTCCTTGGCAAAATGGGGAAGCAAATACTCTACATTCAACAGTTAAGATACCACAGATCTTCTTTAAACTGACTGTATTAGACTCAGGGCAGATAGTTAAGCAACAGTGGTATACTGCAAAAGCGTTCAGTATATTAACATGCACAAAAGCTCAACATAACACAACAACTACCCCTATTTTGTGTTCGACCTACAGACAGAATTACAATTTTTTTTTCACTTATTTTAATTATACCTGACAGCCTTCTCATATCCAAAAGTCTGTCTTCTTTAGAAAAGGCTAGTTTTCGTCTTAGACTCCCCCTCTCTCTTAGCACATCTCAGGCTTCCCCAGGTGTGGGGGCTATTTTCCCCTGCCAAACTTTCTACCAGTGGCTGGTGCTCACACCTTCCTGTGAACTGGTAGTTCTCAGTGTCCAGGGCTGGGTGCTCAGATGTATACTGGCTTTCTCCCGGCAGCCGCTCTGTCAGCCCCCTGCTGGGAGCTGAGGTGCCCTTGGGTCTCAGGTCTCTTGGTCCACCCCTGGTCTTATCTGTTATGGTTGTAATAATCCAAAAAAAAAAAATCTTAATAAAAGACAGGGGAAAAAAATAGAAGAAGAAGCTAGTTTTAAAAATTGAAAGAATGTGATTTCCCACATATAAATCAATCTATAATCTTTAAAAACAAAACAAAAAAAAGAAAAACAAACAATTTGAATCTCAATTTAATACATATTTTTTTAAAGTATGTTTTAAATGGTAAAAAAAAACCCAAACATTTTTGCTGAGCTGTGCAGAAAGAAGTCACTGCTATGTCATTCATCACTGCTTGTTTTTAATCATGATATGTCTCCCCTTCCCCTCTCAACCTTCACTAAAAACCAACTGCCCTCAGGGTGAAAAGAGGAGACCTGTCTTTAATAGGGCCAACAACCTGACAAATCTTTTGTTGTCTTCAAATACACATTTCCACACTACGAAAAACACACACAAATAGAGACGTATATACCAGTGTTGTCCACTTACACAAAACCGCACACACTTGTAAACAAACGTAAACTAAAAATGAGACAGGAGGCCGGCAACTCCCCGTCAGAGTGACAGACTGCATTGTCCGAGCGAGCTTTGGTGGTTGTAACAAGCGTCAGGACATTAGAGCAAACAAAAGCTGGATTGGAGGTGTCATCAATCAATTGGCTGACAGTTGACTTCAGTCTGATTGTCTCGTACTCTGCATAATAAGTGATTGGATCTCAGCTAATTAGATATTGGGTAATCAATCTTTGCCAACAAGGCACTTGGCTGAGGGTCTCTCCCTTTGCGTGTGCCTGTTGTCATGAAATAAATTAGAAATAAAAATTATTTTGTGCTAGCCAAAAGGTAATTCCCTCCAGTGAGCTGTCCAACCGCTGCCTTTGTGCAAAAGAGACACATGGAGGGGCTGTGGGGGGGTCTCATGTCCTAAGCAATTATTGAAATATTCAGTTGAAGAATTTACATAATAAATGAAGCAATGAAATATTAATATATTTGCTCGGAAAGATGTTTTACTCTGAATAAACATGCTTCTAACAATATGTCCACACAAAAGCAAGCGATTTTCATACAGAGAACAACACTAACAAATCATTTATAGGCGTTTATAATAAATGATTTTAGACAATCAAAGCATTAGATTAGCAGTAACAACTCCCACTGAATGTGATTGCTGGTCATTTTAACAGGAATTCCAAACACCTTAAACAAGTACAGTAGCTATCCCAATTTCTGATTTCTTCAAAATCGCATTTGGAGCACAACTGAGCCAAAGAAATGCACACAATATTTGACGTGTCACAGTTTGTTCACACTTTCTTCTCGCTGTCAAACTATCCCCCCTGTGTGTTTTCTTTTAGAGCCTTGCCAAAACTGTACTACTGCTTATTCTTTTTTTCTTTTTTCCCACGCTCAGGTAGCCATTGTAAGCTGTACAACACATACAGTAACACTGCAGGGACACCAAACATGCAGTTGGGGAAATCACAAGACACAGAAGTAAGGGAGGAGGAGTAGGAATGGGAGGAGAAGCAACCAAACAAGCATGTGACAGAAAAGTACAAGCAAAAGTGTAAGAGGAGAATAAAAGAAAGAAGGACCAAATGAAGAAATGAGTGATAGTTAGAGAGAGTCAAATGCTTGAGATGGAGGAGACACTCTTTTATTTATTTATTTTTACACAATGCCAGAATGTAAGCAAGTAAAAGCAGCCAGCTGGGCCTCAGTCTCTCAGCAGTGTGTCAGAGCCTGTCACCACCACTGCCACCGAGACAGCTACAAGTTTACAACAGCTGCCGACTAATGTTTGATCAGTTATAAAATATGCCAGGGTGACAACACCATGCTGCCCATGCATTTGTGGGGGCCTTCTGCATTAAAGATTCAGTGCCTGGCAAGTAACGACGGCCCTGATGGTCTCAGTGCTGCCGCCGCTCCCCACCCGCTCTCTCTCCCCAAAGGTATACTCGGGGACGGAGACAACTTCACAAGATGTCAGAAACCATCTCTGTTTTGTGTTCACCGGGTGAGCATTCTTCTAAGTAAACCAGCCTTCACGTCAGCTTTTGTACTACGTCCACTGCTGAGACTTTCGGTACTAACACAGGCAGCGAGGGAGAATTCAGACAGCAAGCGCTGGAGAAAAGAGCAGACGGGAACTTAAAACCACAATGGAAAAAGGTTGATTTTCAGGCATTTTCTTTTCTTATGATAAATAAGCAGCACTTTGGTGATCTTTGATGATTTTCTGATCATGATAAAGTCCATATGCTTAAAATTTAAACAAAAAATGTTTAAATTGTTATTAAATGGAGCTTCATCCTTTACTGTGGTGCAGGGGATTTTTGTCCTTTCTTTTCAGAGGCATTTCCAGCTGTCTCGTTGTCTGTTTGTTCACGGTGGGCATGCCAAGGAGAGTCTCCTGGTAAATGTCAACTGTCAGAGAATTGAGGACTCCTCATCAATCGCCCTGCCATGGAGCTTTGGGCAATGAAACCCCTCCAAGGAACACCAGCTATATAGAGGGAGCAGACGAAAGAGAACACAGTGGCGCTGGTTAACTGAAGGGAGTCATGGTCCAAAAGAGAGCGAGAGAGAAGGAAAGAGAGAATATGGACGAATCAGATTTCCTTTCCCCTGTGACAAGGTCCTCTGACAGGTTTGTTGCTGGCAGTCTGAGCAGTAGGCTATGATTGCCAGAGTGCATTAGAGGCCATGTGTGTAATTTGACATCTCAATATTGAAATAGTAATGTATCCTCATACAGCATAAATTGCTGCCCAGTAATTGGATTCCAGGCATGCGGTACAGAGAGCTGAGATGTCCTTGCAAGCTTGATAATGCTGTGTCATGGTATCTGGTGAGGGAGCTGTGATAAATAAATAAATAAATAAAATGATGTTCAAATTGAATGTGGGTTTGTAATGTGGCATTTGTTAACTCGTAATAAATTGTCATCTATTTTATTAGGTTCAATGTTTATGTCCCCCCAACCCACCCACAAAAAAAAAGCACACACTCACACACCTGTGCACACAGGTCTGATCTTTTCTTTTCTCCTTGCTTAGTAGCAGCTTCTTGCCTATCTAAATAATTCAGTTCAAGTGAGAATCAGCATATCTTGCAGGATACTTAACATGCCAAGAAGAGCAACAGACAAGGAACAGGAGGCCTGAATTCAATTAGGCCTTTTGTCACAGACAATAGGGCGACAAATTCATTTTGTTACAATACTGGCTGCATTGTGAGCCATCAATTTTGTACCTGGCTCTGTTCTCCGCCCTCTCTCCTTTACTCTTTTTTTTTTCTTTTTTTTTGGATATGGGGGGGCGGGTGTTTTCGTTTCACTAATGCTTTTGACGTCTGTGCCCACTGCCTTTCGCTGCCTCATTTTATCTTTACACCAAGAGCCGCAGGTATCAGGTGCTTGTGTGTGTGTTAATGTGTATGCGCGCGTGTCCGCATACCGAGGTGTTGTGTTACTCGGGATCAAGTGACGGCGGTGCCTCGAAAAGGACCGGCTATTCTTTAGGGTCGCTGAGATACTGCCGACTAATTGGATGAGGTGTAAGTCAAGCCAACAGGCCTCAGACTTTGATGTGACTTACACTGGAGAGAGAGCAGGAGAGTGAGGGAGACATAAAGGTGCTTCACAGACATCAGTGTTTGTTCCAAATGTGAGCTCTTTGTACCAGCCTCCACCTGTTCACAGACACACACACACACACACACACACATACACTCACACAATGCAAATGCTGGCGATCCACTTCGTTTATAGTGGTTCATTAATTTTTCAAGCAGTTCCTTGGTTTCCTTATGTTCAGCTACTTGCTTTTCATTTGTGCTTCCTTGTTTGTTTGCACTTTTATTGTATACAGGAAATGTAGCAGGTAATTGACCAATGCCAATATTTTCATCCCTTCTTCATTCTTCTTTGTTTTATTTAAAATATTTTTATCATCTTAAAAATTGGACAATATTTAAAAGATTGAAATTTTAAATAATTCAGTAACATCTTAGATTAAATATGTTTATATTCATGTATGTGTGTGTGTCAGTCTGTTAAATTTGCTAAGGAATTTCACCAGTTTCTTTTATCTTCTGTGTTATATGACAGATACTTAAAAGAAGGCACTTGTCAAGAGTGCTTACATCTTCTAGCCTAAAGAGCTTTAAAAAAAGAGGCTGTGAAAAAAGATGATGTGGAAGGGAGAAAGGGGACGTGAGGGGTGAAGTTACAGCAACAGCTGGTACATCCTGGGATCCTGGCCAGGATGTTGACTCTCTCTTTCACCTCCCATCTGCTTTCATATTACCTACAATCCCTTGTCTACACTCCCTCTTGCTTACACTCGCTGCCCTTACCTAATGTAAATTTCTATGTCCTGACCTGTCTCTGCCTGTTTGTCATTTTCTTTTTCTTCTTCACAATATGAGCCAAGGATACCCCATTCGCACGTCATAAGAGTTAGCTGTACGCATTTATACAAACTGGCTTAATACTTCATCGAATGTTTCCAACAAACAAAAAAAAAAAAATAAAATAAAAATGTCTTAATTTCTATTTGGAATTGTGGTAAATCTTCACATTAGGAATTAATCAATCACTGGGTGCTACTCTCATGAACAGATATGGGTATTTACTAATGATATGTAACCTATAAGAATAAAGTTATTTAGAATTTTGAAACACGAGGTCATATGACCATGGCAAATACAGAATTACAAATACAGAGGTGAAAGCTTACAAAGGGCTTTAAAATAAAATGAAATATATAGGCTATTTAGCATTGGTCAACAAGTAAATCTACAAAAAACAAACAAACAAAAAAAACAAACAAGCTGTGGCAAGATTACCTAGTGAATAGTGGATAGGACACTGAAAAGATAATTTCCACACTTGTACTTTCAACACTCTCAACATTAAGCTTACAGTGCAGTACTGCATTACCTGCACATGGTGACTAGAAAATATGCAGCTTATCAGTGAAGTATGCATGTGACTATAAACTCTAGCCATGCTGAAATGCATATGGTTATTTACAGTGCGGAGACTTTAACATACCTGTATAATGACTGTCACATTCCTTTAGTTGCAAATATATTTCTGTTCGCAGAAAACATGTTCAAGTTCAATGAACCTGCTCTTTTTTTAGAACATTTTTTGCACAGCATGAACTCCAGGAACAGCTTGAACAGGACACCTGCTGCACTTTACTATATTAAGCAGTCCAGCTCTTGATTTCCTCAGACATTTCTATGTCACTATTAACTAAGATGATACAGAAAGAAAATCTTGATTTACACGATTGTTCAGGTTCAAAATACTCTTGATTAGATTGTTTTCCTCATAGAGTTGATTGCTTTTTCTTCAGCTAAAGTTTCAGATAAACACAGAGGTAGAGAGACAAGCGTGGTTTAAGGAACAGAGGCACGACTCCACTTCATAGACTTAACAGTCTCAGAGGCCCCAATGTGTAAGAATTGCGAATTACCATACATCAAACACCAGCCGCCATGGCACGTTGCAATCAGAGATGTTAACCTTTCAAATATTCCGTGAAATTACTAAAGCAAGGTTAGCAGCTTTACGCAGACACATATACACAAAGGCATGTATGTTCCACACCTTAATACCACATTGTTGCATTCTTTTCAAATGTCAGAGTTTATGCCATATACAATGTAATTATGTTATGAACGCGTTGTAGTTCCTAATATTGTGTGTGCCATTCACCAGGTTCAATTGTCTGCGCTTTCGTAGTGTTTTTCAAATTGTATCACAGAGAGGCCATTGTATATCGCACACTAGACTGACATATCCCACATTGTGAAAATAATCCTTTTAAAATGTGTGAAATAATTTTGTTCCCATAATCCCTAAAATCCCCCAGTAAGTATTACAGGGTAAGAAATGGATGGAAAATTACTATTTACACAAGAAAAGAAGGAATCATTAAGGGTATTTCACTGCAAGGGTAATTTGACATGCAATTTGCAGTAAAATGCTTAAATGTGAGAAAAAAAAAAGCTTCCATAGGCTTCTCATCTGCCTCTAACTAACTCATCTTGCCACCCTGGATTGTTAGAAGTGCCATTTGCCCTTTCTCAATTCACAGTGGGCTTTAATCTTGGGCAGGGGGTGCAATCATTGGAGTGGCTGTACAACTGCAGGGACTTTTTGATTCAGAGTGCTGTTTATTAGCTTGAAGCATCTGGGCAAGGATCTTGTGATTAATTGGGGTGAGCTGCCCCTGATATTACAAGGTCAACCCTCACCAAGCCTCCTTTACTCTTTCCATTTACATCAGTTAGTGGGGTAGACCTGTATGTGCATGTGTGTGTGTGTGTGTGAGAGAGAGAGAGACGACAGAAGCAATGTGTAGATTAGCAAGAGAACGATACAGAGAATAGCAGAGAGAGAAAACGAGCGAGTCTATATATGTTGCTCTAGCCAATCTGAGCTTGACTATAGCTCCGAGTAGCCTTGTAATTCATTTCATGGAAATTAGAATTTTTTGCTTTATGTTTCTGTGATTCTTCAGTAACTTTGCTAATACCGCACTGCATCAGCCAATCAGTGATCCATATGTCACTAGTGAAGACAAAAGGATAGGGCACATTTTATGAGCATTCTCTTTATCATAGCCTCCCCCCTTTACCTTGCCTTATTTAGCTTGTGCTTGGTGTTTGATCTACTATATTTACTGCCCTATATAACATAACTGTCTGGGCCACTCTCTTTAGAATGTGTTGCAAATTGAGTTTCAAAGCATCCTTCTGGTTTCTTGGTCCCTGATTAACTTTATATTCATTACTAAATCATATTAGTCATTATAGGCTCATCAGTGGGGTTCCCTTCTGTGCAAATGAGAGTCCCCCCATTCACTCACACTGTGAACATTGCTAGAAAGGCACATATACAAGCTCAGACCATTTGAGAAATATCTGTATGGAGCATTTACAGTAGAGGGTGTTTTCGGTTACTTCAGACAGAGGGCGGCCTTGTGTCAGCTACCTCACTTTCTTTCTTTCCCACTCAGGCAGATAAGAGGAACTCGTGAGATTCAGGAACCTGTTTTGGGAGGTGGTTTCTATCTTTGGAAGAAAAACAAGGCTAAATGGTTTACCACCAAATATGAAAGTTACAATTTCTATTATTCTAAACCAAGAAGTTTCTGTTATCTATCGTCAGTGTGCAGTATTTTTTATTTTAATTTTACACTGTTGCACACTGCTGCAGTTATATAACGGCAACAACAGAACTCATTTGCTTTTCATTCAAAAACAGGCACAATTTAAGCAAATGAATACGGTATTTTGGTTAAGTTTCTAACCTTTAACCCTTTAAGACCTAGCATAGAACCAAGTCCGCCAGAGCTTATATTATATTTTTACATGCTGTGGAGCCATTTTTGGGAGCATTTCAAGTTGATTACAACCATTATAGCCCAAACTTTAATAATATGTATGCATTGAGTGCATAATAACTACACAAATTGCAAAAAAGTGCAATAAACTACAATAAAATCGAAAATTGTTTTTTTTATTATTATTTTTTTTTACATATATTTCTAGTTAGAGAAATTTAAGAGGTTTATCCCAAAATAGTTTCCAACAACAGGAAATTTATTTTGAGTGTCTTCATAGTTTTATTTTTGAGATACACCAATTTTTATATACTGCAGGAAAAACGAAGAAAAAATATTATAATGCAAATTTGAAAAAAAAAACCAGCATGTGCATCAAAATAAACTATTTCCAGCAGTGCAAATTGAGTTCTAAGCACCCAGAAACTATACGGAAAAGCACCAGTGTAGGCTTATAAGGCCCTGAAGGTAAAAAAATAAATTTTCCTCGAAAATGATGTCACTTCCATTTTCAGGCAGGTAATGGCGGACATGCGATAGTTCACGCTGACATCTATTCCAACGTAGGAAGTGTTACGAACAGCTGATCGGGTCGGCAGAGCGTGTTTCTGGAATATTATGTTTTTGTTGCTACAAGTGCTTTTTATGCAATTTTTGCAAAGCTGTATGTGGAAGGAAACTGTGACCTAGGACAAGCTGATGGCATAAAGTGTAAGTACAACTCCTCCGGTTTCTTATGCAAAAACAATTATTGTGCTAGCTTATGCGGTTGCAGTTCTACAGGGATTTTAAAATAGTTACGCAAAACGGAGCATGCCACCTCCAGCATTAATATTTCACACTCCCAGAAAAGCTTACATATATGTATATATATATATATATATATATAAAAGCTTATATAAAAGCTTACATTTTCAACAGTCATTTATTCAAAGATCTGCTGCTTTATATTAAACTGAAACTCTACAAGTGTTTGAAAGGTGATTTAGGCTTATACTGCAGTCTCATCATTTGTCATATTAAGCCCTGATTGGTCAAAGTGTGTGTGAATGAGAATGATGAAAAACAATAGAACAGGAAAGATAGAAGAAGAAAAAAAAGATGGCTGACCACACCGTATTCTCCATCATCAGATAAAGACACAATATGTGGATGAACACATGTTTTTGACTGTAGATTATGACGGAGCACTGTTATTTCCTGTACGAATACACTTTCAATTTCCTGCTCAGCACTTTAGTTTTATTACAATGATAACACGATACCATCGGCTGTAACCATGGGGACGAAACCAACAGTGCTTTCAATAGAAGGGAGTGATAAGAAAAATGACGTGAAAGACAGAATAAAAGTGAGAAGATAGGATAATGCTGAAAAAAAATCTGTCTCTGACAGAAATCTGGCTATAGCAAGATGATCATAATTACTATTATTTAGCTATTAGTCACAGGAGACTGTGTTGTAAGTTTTTTTTCAATTATGATTCTTAAGCCCATTTTTAGGGCACTTTGATTAGGTTTCTTTGTGGCTTCTGTTTAATGGAACATGTGCACGATATTCATTGAGCAATAGCTCTATATTAAAAGACGGATATCAAATCTGCTTTTTCAAGTGAGTGGAAATGGGATTTCTGTTCACTTTAAAGCACTGATTATCTGTAATAACTGAAACTGTTTTGTGCGAAGGTAGTGAAAGTTGTATGGATGTAATTTTATATACGTTCACCCAGTTCGGGTACATGGGTTGGGCCCTTTTTTGCCTTTTAATCTATTTTAATCCTTTGTTTTATAGATTTAACAAGGTACTGTAAACATTCCTCAGACATTCTAGTCCATATTTACATGACTGCATCACACGGTGCAGACTTTTAGGCAACACATCCATGATGCAAATCACATCCCAAAGTTGCTCTGCGGAATTGAATTCTAGTCCATGCGGGGTACGTCATCATCATCTTCAAGAAAGTGTTTATTCAGAAAAGAGAAAATGTGTAAGCATGAAAGTTTACAGCATTTCACTTGTTTGACATTTTGTCATGTTAGTCTTATTCTAAAATGGATTACATGTATTTTTCACTTCAAAATTCTACACAGAATACCCCATAACGACAAAATGAAAAAAGTATGCTCTAAATTCTGGCAAACGGCAAATTAAAGATAAAAACAAAAGTATAACACATGCATAAGTATTTACAGCCTTTGTCATGACACTCAAATTTAACCTCCTGCTTCCACTGATCATCTGTCAGATGTTTCTACAACTTAACCGGAGTTGACCTGTGGTAAATGTAATTAACTGGACATGATTTGGAACGGAAAACACCTGTCTAAATAAGATCCCATAGCTGACAATGTATGCCAGAGCACAAACCTGGACAGGAAATGTTTGTAGACATCTAGAGAAAGGTACAGACAATTTTCTGAGTATGGGAAGTCTCAGTGACCACAGTGGCCTCCATCACCCATAAATGGAAGAAGTTTGGAAGCACCAGGCCTTCTTAGAACTGGCCACCCGGCCAATCTGAGCAATTGTGGTACAAGGGCCTTAATCAAGGAGGTGACCAAGAACACCATGGTCATTTGACAGAGCTCCAGCATTTTTCTGTGAAGAACCTTAGAGAAGGTTAGCCGTTTCTGCAACAGTCCACCAGTCAGGCCTGTATGGTAGAGTGGCCATACAAAAACAGTAAAAGGCTTATGACAGCCTGCCTGGAGTTTGTCAAAAGGCACCTGAAGGACTCTCAGATCATGAGAAACAAAATTCTCTGGTCTGACGAAACAAAGATTAAACTCTTTGGCTTGAATGCCAAGTGTCATGTCTGGAGGAAACCAGGCACCACTTATCTCCTGGTCAACCATCCCAACAATAAAGAAAAATGGTGGCAACATCATGATGCTTTTTGGCAGCAGGAAGTGGAAGGCTACTCAGGGTTGTCGGAAAACTGAATGCAGCAATGGACAGAAACATCCTTGATGATAACCTGTCCCAGAGTGCTCTGAAAATTAGACGAGGGTGAAGGCTAATCTTGCAACAGGACAACAACTCTAAACACACAGTCAAGATAACAAAGGAGTGACTTTGGGACCACCCTGTGAATGTCCTTGAGTGCCCCAGCCAGATTTGAATCTTATTGAACATTTCTAGAGAGATCTGAAAATAGCTGTGTACTGATGCTTCACATCCAACCTGATGGAGCTTGAAAGGTTCTGAAAGAAAAATTGGAGAAACTCCCCAAAACTAGGAAACAT
This sequence comes from Pundamilia nyererei, assembly GCF_000239375.1. Lineage (NCBI taxonomy): Eukaryota > Metazoa > Chordata > Actinopteri > Cichliformes > Cichlidae > Pundamilia > Pundamilia nyererei. Next base: position 508,167 of record NW_005187547.1, on the reverse strand, counting down.
CATACTCTTAAAGACCTGACCATCTAATTACTGCCAAAGTTGCACTGAGCAAAGTATTAAGTATTGAGTAAAGACTGAATACTTTGTGTGTGTGTCTGTGTGTTTGTTTTTAATACATTTGCAAGACTTTCAAGCAAACCTTTCTCCCTTTGTCATTATGGAGTATTGTATGCAGGATTTTGAGGTAAAAAATATTTTAATCCATTTTGTAACACAACAAAATGTTTAACAAGTGAAGCATTGTGAATAGTTTCCAGATACACTGTACATCTGTGCTTTGAATGTGCATAAATATTGTAAAAAAAAAACTGTTTGTAAAAGCATAAATTGAGCAGAGATATAATAAGCACATGTGTGTCTTTCTCTGTCCTTGTATACCCTTGGGTTTTAGTTTTAGACCCCTTATTTCCACAAAGGTCCACAAACTGATTTCCTAAAGGCACTGCAAATTTCCAGCCAGGTCTTGATCCCCACTTAGACCATTTGGAGTCAATTTGTTATTGCAAATATAAATGTGGTAACTTGTAATATCCACTGAGGCAGTCAGAGGAGGCCACTGGAAAAGGGCAATAGTAGTTTCACTTCTGACCCCTCATTGTTAGCTTTGGCATTCAGCTGCCAGTCAAAGGAGAGTTTTTCATTAAATTCATTTGATAAACTCCCCAGGTCCCAACTGGGCAGCCACCACAAGAATTCATGGGATAGGGTATTCATCTGAAAATAACCAAGAAAAAAATGCTGACCTGGTTCTTACTGGTATGTTTGGACATTCCCAAAACCAGCTAAGGGAAGCATACTTTTCCACTGAAATCTTAAATAACTTATTTAAATAAGAAATTCTAAGCACAAAATTTGGGTTAGTGGTTGAGAATACACAGATTTAATACAGCTAAATGTTTTAATTAATGTTATTTAATTACATTACTGTCAATAATAGACTTATGTCTCTACAACAGCCAATACTGAGACTTAAAAACAGGATGTATTTATATCCTGTTTTTATCTCTCCATCTTAACAAAGCTTTTATAATTCACAAATACTTTTTTAATTAGTCTATGGAGTGGCTGTGTCCACTGTGCGCAGTAGTGGGGACAAGAGTGGAAGAGTGAACAGTCACTTCACTCTTTGGCCTGAGGCAGCACACACATAGAGACACACACGGTCTTTGGGCCCAGTCTAATTCCTCCTGAAGCAGTTGACATTTCCCCCAGAAGGATAATTGAGGAATAACATTTGCGTTACAATTTAACATGACCCCTGCCTTTGGAAGCCCTTTTATATTACCTAGCTGAAGATAGCTGCTGACACCCACTTAGGCCTAAAGGGATGGGGGCTGGG
>NW_005187547.1:500938-506721 GCF_000239375.1 Pundamilia nyererei | reverse complement strand
TTATGCTACGTTCTTGTGATTGTTTGGATGTTTAGGTCCCTTTGAATGTATTTAAATATGTGCAGCTGTGAGATTTGTGACCATAGCTGGCCAATATATAAGAGGTGGATGGCTTCAGGCTTAGTGATAAGGTATTGTTAAAGTTGGAGGAAAGAAAAGGAAAAGAGCTCATTATTACGATGGCAGAGTCAATGTCAAGAGGAGCTGCACTGACCTTTTCAAGTCTTTGCATAGCAACGATTAAAAAAATGTATCAAGGCAGTGAAGGGTGTGTGTGTGTGTGCCTGTATTTAAGTGTAGATGTGTTTGTGTCCACATGGCAGTGTGCACATTTGTATGTGTGTGCAAGACTCAGAGGTAGTGACATGAAGCGCCCACTAAAAGCTAAGGTTAATGGATTGACTGTTACCTGTTCTTGAAGCTTAACATTGGCCCATACACAAGAAGAATCATCTGTGGCTGCCTCAACAGCCTCGCTGCTTCTGCTGGAGGGGCTAAATTAACAGAGCTGTGGCTTGTTTGTTTTAGGAATTTTGGAGGGTTTATCTCAGTCCAGGATACAAGGTCAAGACACAGTCTTTAATCACTGTACCTCACAGTGATGGCTTTATCCTGAGGTGGTGGGTGGTGCTTTTACTTTATTCTGTGTACACACTGGACATAATCCTAGGAAATATGTGTGCTGCGAAACCAACATCAATTACACCTCGCAGTCAGTGAGTCAGCAGTCAGATATTTGACTTTTCAAACATTCAATTCAAACAATCCATTTTTGTATTTAGAAGTTGTTAAATCAAATAATTATTTATAGCATTAAAAAATTAAACAATCTTATGTTGTGAAACATATTGTGGTGTATTCGTAGGTGTCCTGAAGAGACTAATGGGAAAAATAAAAATTTGGAAAAACAACACAAAAACAGAAGCATACAATGTCAGCATGGAATAATAAACATATTTTTGAATGGGCAGCAAGTCCACTACCACTAATCCTTCGAGTCTGCACACCACAGGAACATTGCTTTTTACCTTGCATGAACTCATTAAGGTTGAACATTAACAAATGGGACATATTTGCAATGTGTCATCACCAATATGGCAAGTTTTCCAATTATTATTTACTAAAATGATTACTGGTTAGCAAGGTCTGTTGTGTTTTCTTGTCACTGACTTTGGAAGCATAGTTGCAATCAGGTCAACATCGTTATCAATGATTGGGCAGATTTGCACCTGAAAACAACAACCCGCCCCCCCCAGATTAAATAGAGTTACAAGCTATAATTGTCAATATAATTGTCTATAATTGTACCTCTATACCTAAGTTAAAAAAGGAAAACACAGTAGAAAATGGATGGGTGGATAGATAGATACGTGGGATGTTGCTTACAAAACCTTTCCAGTAAAGCAATAAAAGGGGGCTGGGGCTCAGGTTTAAATTAAACCAAAATGCTTTTTCCTCCAACATTTCAGTGTGATTACTATAATATCCTGTCAGTAAAGAGCAGTTGCAACAATCCATGTGACAACCATTGTTTTGCATGTAGCTCATATAAAAACAGCATCAGTGTAAGAAAAAAAAATGTTTTGTTTGTTTTATGGGTGAAATTTTATAAGTATTTATTAATAGCGATGCCTACCATTACCTGACTTTTTGATGCTTCCATATTAAAGCTTGCATTGTAAAGGAGCACTCTACATTAAATACACTTTCATTCATACAGTTCCCATTCCTCTTCATCAGAGCAGCCAGGCACACCGGTTCACACTGACTTCCTCCATACCAACTGCCTTCCACTGATAAATGAGAGGATTAGTGACTGGTACACTTTATTAAAAAGTAATAACAATTTTTGTTGGCACCCTTCACGTGGTAAAGAGTGCCATGAATCACAGGATATTGGCTGTCTGTATCTGATGAATGCATCGTTTACCAGCCGAGGAGTTATTTGGTAGCACCTATTAATTTAAATCACATTTATCTCTCCCTTTTAGCTTGGGATGGGGAAACACAAGCTCTGTAGTGTAAGGAAAGCTGGAATGGCGTGGACGCTGAGGTATCACATAAAACTTCCTTCAGTATGCCTGAAATTACAACTTGTAATTTTGAAATATTCTATGTAATAATAATAATAATAATAGTAATAATAATAGAAAGGCCTGACAGTTAGATATTGTATTATGGGTTGTGTATAACGCAATATGGAGTCTAAAAAACTGTGGCATGTAAAAAATCTTTTCTTTTGCAATCTCATAAGCAGTTATCATAAAGGGAAGTATGTGAATCATTATGACCAGTGTTGGATGAAGATGTTCCAAAGTAATCCACTACTGTTAAGGTATTAGACTTGTTAGTACTGTAGTAAAGTAATGAATTACTGTGCTCAATTCAGTAATCAAGTTACAGTTACAATTATGTTTTTACTTGAGTCAGTTATCTGCATGATGGGAAGATAAACAGAAAAAACCCATCCCAACATGCTTTTTTTCTTCCTGCATACTTGCACTCTATTGGATAATGCTAGTTTGTGTAGAGGGGAGAGGAAAATGGTGGAGCAGTTTAAACTTTTGAGGAGTGGAAATATAGAGGTTACCTTTATTTTTACTGAACAAAAGTTGGAAAAGTGGAAAAAAAAATGATAAAGTGGAATTTGCACCCAGGACAGAAAGAACTGCATTGCGTTCTTTTAACACAACATGCGTTCTTTTATCAAAAGTTTGTCTCTTTGCAATTGTCTGCAAAGAGACAGCATGCTAACACAAACTGCATAAAGAACCCAGAGTGATGTTAATGCTGAGTAAATACCGACCCCAACCCAACATCTAGGCCCTGAACTTCAACAGGTAACAAAAGTAGTGATTAGAAGTCCAGGTTGTAGCTTTGTAGCATCCATTGTAGCATTTCTGCCTGTGAATATTTCACGTCATTATGATATAAGTTTGTGCTGGTGTGCTGGACTGTAACCTACGGTAAGGTTGTACTGCTAACTGGTCATTGTTTGACAATGCATTTTAGGTCTCGTTTAGGTCATGTTGTAATGCAAAAGAAAGAAGTGTAAAGACTTTCTCCATTCAGTACCATATTGCACATTCTAAGAAGAAGAATCCATAATGAGTATTTTGTTTTTTTGACTAACAATCCCCAACATTGATTATGTTCACTACACTAACTTGCAAATAAATAATAAATACAAGGCCTTTTTTTTTTTGCCTACAGGGCCTTTACACAAAAGACATGAAGAAATTGTGCTATTTCATGCATAACAAATATTTTTCCATCTCACCTATTCTTAAAATGGCCTGCATTTGTATAGCGCTTTTCTAGTCCATAGGACCCCAATGCAGATGTTCACACCAGACATGTAATTTTGCAGGATGAATGTGTGGCACTTATTTTTTCAGATCAAGCTTTATTATTCAGATTTTTTTTGCACACAAATAAACAGATCTGACCAATCAGATGACTGTATTTGATAACAAGGGTGCTTCTATTCCAAAAAGTGCACCAGTGTACAATGATAGAATAATGCTGTTTTACCTTAGACACATAGCTAGATGCTGCTCCAGGTCAATCAGCTGTAAGACATTATCTCTCCTCAAATGTAGTCCCAACTCTACCAACAAAAGCTCAAACTGCTCCAGTGTGATCCTCTATTTCCTAGATCAAACCATGAAATTGAAGAATTCCATAGCTTCAGAATTGGATGAACCCAGAATTTCCGATTCTTCCTTTCCTTGTTTAGAAACATCAGGACCAGCTCACCTGATGTTGACTCAATTTTTTTATAGTGAGTTTTTTAAAGTAATTTTTTTTGAAGAATTGGTGTGTATATACATTTCATGACATATTCACATCTGACAAATGATCATTTGAACTGTTCTTCAGTTGATTTTTAACTCTTTGCCATAGCAACTGGTGTCTGACTTGTTTCTCATCTGTCAGTGCCCCTCAGGGTAAATCACTATGAATTTTAAAATGAACATAAAAATACTTTTCGTAGTAAAATTTGAGAGAAACATGTATATACTTGGCATGAGTCTATTTCTGTCAGAAATGTCCTACAAATTAGCAATATTTTAACAGTTTTATTGAATAGAGCCCTCCAGTAATGATGGTCTTCTCACTTTTGTCCATACAATCTTTATGGTTGAAACGATTTAATTTTTTCCGTATTGTCTTTCTGCACAAACGCAGTACAAAACTTCCTCATACCTTAAATGACAGACTAGATTGTTCACTAGTGAATCACACAGCTCATAAAACTCTAATGAGCTAAATAATGCCATTGTTTTTTCATTGATATTTCTCACAAGAACACACAATGGAACGTTGGTGGTCCACCATTTCCTTTTTCTCGTAAAAGGGTTTGAAGGCTATCGAAACATAAAATGGGGGTGGTCATCATGTAAACACATAACAGCCTTTGCCAGACGTATCATCAATTATTCAATACAATAACGGTGTTAGAAGGCAAAATAATTTGCCTGTGACTATGCATTTACAGCAGACTCACCAGAGCATAGCCTGGACTAAGATTAAATATAATCCCTTTTTATGTTCCTGATACAGTTGTGCAGTTCTTCTACCACATAAACCTGAATTCTCTAGAAAAGATTTGGGCCAAAAATGTTATAACAGGGCTCATGACAACCGTATATGGGATCTGATAAACTTAAGTATTTGTTGTTTCACTGAGCAAAGTTGACATTTACAGCACTGATAAAAAGGTAACTAATGATGTATGATATAGTGAATCTGGCTTGTATGTGACCATGAACCTTTAGGGCCACAACACAAATTACCAGTTACCTTAAAAAACAACCCAGGCTCATAAGTCTTGACCTTAACTTAATTAAATAGAAATGCAGGGGCATTTAGGCCTGAATTGCACCTAAAGCTTAAGTATATATACTGCGTTATATTTGCTTAACCTTCTTGTGGACTCCAAAGGTGTGTATGATAATTAAAACATAACAGAATTAGGTTACAAGTGTCTAACAGAGCTCTGTGTGTACAGTAGAAGTCCATCCACTGCCGAGCTTAGCACATGTTTTCATTTAATTAGTTTTTCATTTGGCCCTGAATGCCTTATGTCAATATGGGCAGACAAGTTAGTGTAGTGAATTTTCTGTGTGCATGAGTTACACACAAATGCACAGTATGTTTTCACTTAGATTTTCTCCTGCCCTAATTTGACAAAATATTGACCACCAAGATATTAGTGAATACAAAACTATAGTAATGATGGCCTGAGTGACTGGTTGCTGTATTCGTTTTGCAAGAAGAGAACATATTTTTTAATAGAGTCATCCAGTTATCTGACTGACTTGATTGAAAGTCTGTAGAACAACTTTTGTTCCTTATTCGCTTCCTGGAATTGAGACAGTGCCAAACTTCCACATGCTTGGATGGCAGAATTCATTGTTTCCTAATGCATCCTGAAATGCGACTTGTGCCCCATTTGCAATGCTACTAAATCTCTTGAGGTAGAGTGGTGGTGGGTGAATTCTGGGTTTGTGCACAGTTAACATATTTCTAATTTCCTCATCCTCTTTCTCTTTTTAGTTCCTGCTTGGATTGAAATGCACAGGATTAACTAAATGTTAATTGTAGTGTATGCTGATCATTATCACTCTTATTGTTGAATAAGCCAAAAGTTATGACTTTACTAATGTTTTGGTGTGCAGAAGAATGGATGTCCAGAGCACAGAGTTACTTGAAACAATTTGAAAGCAGTTTGAATAACGTCCATTCTGTAGATTGATTTTGTGTGTGTGTGTGTGTGT
>NW_005187547.1:490736-500918 GCF_000239375.1 Pundamilia nyererei | reverse complement strand
TGTGTGTGTGTGTGTGTGTGTGTGTGTGTGTGTGTGTGTGTGTGTGTGTGTGTGTGTGTGTATGTTTTTTGCTATTAAAGCCTTCCATGATGTTCACCTTATATCTGCATATTTGTGTGCTTTATATATTATGGTTAAAATATGGTTATGGTTTTATGACATGCGATGGTTAAAGGGTTCATTTTCTGTGGTCACATTCTGTTGAATCATAATGATAGATGAACCAAAGGAAACAAAAAAAGTGTTAGATGAATAGTTAAGGTTACTTTAGTTTCACTGTAACTTTTGAGGAAGTTGACTTTTTGACACTGTAAGAATTTTGTGCTACGTTTACGATATGTATCTGTATTCTTGCCTCACTGTCAGTCTTTCCTGATGATTAATGTAAAAGAATTTGACAGAATTCCAGGTCTCATGTCCCTTCTGGGCGATGAGCGATAATCTGCTTGCTCCAGGCAGCTCTCGAGCAGGAAGGAAAGCTGCGTAGGGCCTCCTGTCCCAGGTGAAGAGCCCCAGGGGCTGAGGTGTAGAGCCTGGAGGCTGCCCAGGTGCTCACTGTTATTACTGACTGTCTGTCCCGGCTGGGGAGAGAACAGCAATATCAGTAAATGTAATGTTTGCGTTCGCTGTCAGGTTGTGCTCTCAGTCTGTCAAGTTTGTCTGACTGATTTTCTGCTTTTGCTCTTGTTCTTTCTGACTTTTCTCACCCAGTAACGCAGACACACACACACACACACACACACACACACATATGGAGTATTGCACACACTAATGCTTGTTCTGAACTAACGCATAACTTCCATAGCTCTTGCTCCTGCTTAACTTATTATGAAACAAATGTTTATGTGCTAACAAACACCCAGATTTTATTGCGGAAATTTCACACTATTTTTTTGGATTAACCCATTTTAACAATCAGACCAGCTTCAAAATGGGACTGAACGTAATATGTGTCTACTATCTTTACTGTGAAGCAATAAAAGCTGGCAGAGAGGCAGGATAATTTCTAGGGCACAAAGTCAACACTAGATGGCTGCAGATAATGGAGAAAAGGAGCTAATGATACACACATACTGAAGGCAGGGTGACAGAGAGAGAGGAGGGGTAGATATGAAAGAAGAGGGAAGAGCGAATAAAGCAGCAGTCAAGGGAGAGCTTAAAAGAGCAGGAAAAATGAGAGACAAAGAGTGGATCTTCATGTCATTAATAACTTCTTTTTTATAAACATTTATACAGAAACTTTAGCATAGATCCATCCACAGACCAATCAGTCTTTCACATCTGGTTATGCAGAGATACAATTAATACCTGTAGTGTAATAATGAGTCAGTCTTAAAATGGTTTGTCTGAATGAGCTGTCCTTTGAATTTTACTATTTTTGATTTTAAATCATGCTCATTTGCAGCATACTATAACAATGCGTACTGTTGAATTTTTCATGATGTACAGTTAATTTTCTAAACATTCAAAAATATAAAAATAAGCCAGAAGAGGTGAAAAGAGCTGCATATATCTGAGCAACAATAATTTAAATGAATCTAATTGAGTGGTATGCATCTCTTTCTCAATGAAAAGATGAAGCTATTTCTCAATCAATGCAGCAGCCAGAATTCCATTTTATTGGGCGCATTACATTGCAAATGAAATGTAGAGCTCGGCAAAAGCCAATTGGATAGGTGATGGAATGTCTGTGAGTGCCTGTCTGACAATTGGTTATATTTCCAGAACATGTAGATTAATGGTGTTCACAGCTTGTTACATCTTGGGCATTCATTGCACACATACACACACATTCAATTTTTACCATTCAAAACTCAAAGAAGGCTCTAGCGAGAGGGATAACAGGAGTCATTGATTATCTCTAAAAGGCGAGAGGAGGATCATCATCTCCCAAGCGAAGGAAATCTTGAATGTAGTTTAAATATGCTCTTGGTGCTTCTGAAATATTTATCATCTTCAAAATGAAATTGCTGCGTTTGCTTGGAGTTTATAGCATTTTCCTTCACGGCTGCTTAGGGAATAAATGGGAATATAAAGAAAGTGTCTTTATCAGTATTGACTCAGACAGACTTATTAAGAACTGTTACGGTATGTACAGTGCAGACTCTTGTCTTAGGCATAGATCACAGCATGAACATCAGTGGAGATATTGGTCTTATAAACTGTGGGTTATAAGTAATGTAATATTTTTCTCTTGCTTTGGGACTTCTGTTTTATTTATGCTTTCCGATTTCATAGGCACTATCTCCATTATTGAGATAAAGAGGCTGGTTAAAGTACAGGTACACTCAAGAAACCTTTGTATATCTGAAAGAATTGATAAAAATATAGCCTGGTAATAAACCTGGGCTAGTTATTTGAGGTTATTATTCAGACTGCAAATAAATTCTGCTGTGCAAAGCATTTTGAAATGTTAAATGGAAATCAAATAAATTTAACTTGACAAGTTCAGATTTATAATACCTGCTTGAAGCAAATGCAAACATTAATACTGTACTTACTACTCCCTCACTCACTCACTCACTCACTCACTCACTCACTCACTCACTCACTCACTCACTCACTCACTCACAAGGCTTTAATTGAAACTATCCAGCTAAATGAGTCAAACTACAGGTATATGGTAACACTTCTTGGTGAGTAATGGTAAAGCCCTCTTTTGTAAAGATGCATACAGCACCTGAGTAACAAATCTGAAACCAAGTGTCCATGAAACTTAATCCTATCTCACAGAGCCTGTGTGATGAGTTGAGTGGGACCTTATCTTAACATTTTGGAATTAGGACACCGATGAAACACATTAACTTGTGTAAGAGGGGAAAAAATTGCTCACCAACAAACACGCTCAAACAGGTTGATCCCTCTATCAATATCTAAGGGTTGATCACAATTTTCAATAACCTTAATACTTAATTTAGCTCCTGAAATGAGCCAACACTGCAGTCTTTTAACTTTAATGTAGAAATTGTAATATTTTGACTTGGTCCAACACAACTATTCCCACTTTGTCTAATCTACAATTGTATGCAAACATTTATGAATCCTTGGAAATTACCAGAATTTCTGCACTTATTAATCATAAAATATAGCCAGTTCTTTATAAGTTGCAGCTACACAAACGCAACACACAAATGATTATACATGTTATGTTTTGGACATAATGAGCCCCCTCCAGTGTTGACTGAAAAAAAAAATCTTGAATTTTGCAGAAAAATGTTATGCCGTGTGCTACATTACTCTGCTTCTTCTAAGCTTCTCATCATACACTGCTCCACTGGCTTCCACCTGTAAAATGTCTTGATACAATTGAGACAATTATTAATATAAAAATAATAATAATTAATCATTTATTGTTATTTATTCTTTTATCTAATTTATTTTTGCTTTGGACTGATGTGGTGTTCTTTCATAATATTTTTCACATGCAGCACTTAATAATTTATCAAATTGTAAAGATTTCTCCTGCTGTTTTCTATAACCTTTGCTTTAACTTACTCTTCTTTAAACACAGCACTTTGAGCTCCTGTTAACAACATTTGCACATCATTTTATGGTTTTATGTTCAGGTCTTTAGAAATTATTTTATAACCATATTGCACCTTGTATATTTGCATATTGTGTCTTGTAAGTTCCCATGTAAGTTATTGTGATTAAGGTATGATTCACGCTAACCACTTTGTGTGTTTTATTTATAGGCAGGGGCACTTCTACACCCCACGTCCAATCCCATCTTCTTCACTGGAACACCTTATATCAAGAAACTTGTGGAGAGGTCAATAGCACCAGAATTTGCTCATTTGTTTTTTTCAGCCCACACTGTGAATGTGTAACAGGTGTTCAGTAAAGAAGTACAAAGCAAACACACACACACACACACACACACACACACAAAATGTGTTCCATTATTTTCCATTATTTTAGCTTAGTTCAGACAGAATTAGTAATCAATACTGCTTTAGATGAAGGCAGAAGACTACTTTTTATGGGTAATCTAAGCCATTATGCTAGTAATTCCAAAGAATTTAGAAATGTCTTTGGCAACTGCAAATGTTGTTGCAAATTGCAACATTTCATTCCACTGCTTCCCTGTTGGTTTGTTTTGTTTTTAACTTGTATATAGGCGCTCTCACTGCATTTCCAATACGGTACCCTAACATACAGATTTTACTGAATTCCTTTCATTTCCATAATGTTCCATTTCATTTTGTCACAAGTAATTAAAATAAGTTACTGTTAAAACAAGTAACTATAACAACAAATAATTCAATTGAATTTGAGTGTATATACCTTTTTAACAAACTACAAGATCAACTGTTGTCTGTCTATTATCAAACACTTACAACGGCAAGCATATGTACTTTAAGAAAATATCATATTTACCAGTTAAATGTAGAACCATAAAAAGGAGGTTTCTAAATCTTTTAAACATATTTTTAACAATTCAAGTTCACTCTTTGCTTTTTCAGTTCATGAAATTAGCTTTACATAAAAACAAAGGTGACTTTTCTTTTCCTCCCTGCGGTCCATGATCAAATATCACATTATAAACAGTATACAGTCAAACTGTCTGACAAGGGCAGCCTAACAATCTGCCTACAATTGTTCTCCATGAGTTAAATTAGAATCTCCCTGAATGGGAATTTGATTCTTATTTGAGAACTTCAGAAGCACGTTCATTACATCGGCAAACAATATCCAGCAATGAGTGATCTGACACCGACAGGCTTTGTTGTTACAAAAATGCAAATACTCACAATGCAGGATGGGTGCAAATACAGAGACAACACAATTTTCCTTTCAGTTCAAATTAAGGAGAAAGCAAAGAAACATGTTTCCACTGGGACATGTTATCCTCTTCCCTGAGGTTATCTGGATGAAGAAATTGTTGGAGTAGCTGGTTTTAGACTAAAATAAACATAAATATAAAGAGACTGAGATAAAACGCTATTTGGGTGATGCATTATTACATCATTAAGCTTTGGAAAAGTTTTCTTCTGGTTAATTACTGTAATAGAATTTCTATAAATTATTTTGGTATTACAGGGCTCTTCCAAATAATACATTTTTATGAAAACTAAAAACCGCAGTATGCACTGTAGCATACATGCTGTGCCCTTTTTGACTTGAGCTGATGACCACGTTTGCCACCAACATGCTTTCATTTAAAGATCTTGAGTGATTTTTAGTGAGCTCTCCACCAATATTTCACTGATTAGCTATGAAATATTTAAAGCGGTCCATTTTTTAACCTTTAGATTGCTATATGGATATTTTATATTCATATTATCATCATAAAACTATACCCATTGACTGGTGTTTCATTTTAACACATTTACATTTGCATGTTCATGTATTACATGTATTACATCTTGATACATTGTCTGATCTGACTCTCCAAAGTCTCCATTGCTTACGTTGTAGGAGATTTGAACTTTTAAGTTTTGACTTTCTTGAAAAGTTACTGTCATCACTGGAGTACAGACTGTATTTATTCTGTGTTCAGGCAGAAATAATACAACAGGGAACAATGTATTTATCTCTTGATGTTGGAAGAAGGGCTCCTCTAGGGCTGGCCTGGGGCCTGGTACCAGACAACAGGACAGGGACTCCCTTGTTACAGTGCCAGTAGCATATTCAGGGGGCAAGGAAGCTCTTACAAAAAATACATGTGGATGTAGCTGAAGGTCTTCCAGGATTTATAACTTTTTCAGCATTTTGATATTAGTTTATCACATTGCTTTTTATAGAACATGATTATTCATTTTTGTTATTAAGAGAAGTCCATAGTCAAACATGGCATCAATCAACATCTTGAACACTGTGGTTAAGTTGCTTGTATAAATTAAAACCCCAATAGTCCTTTTTAAAGTGAAATGGCCTGTGTTTGTCTTTGAAACGTTGCTTTATTTTGTTTGTTTGTTGTTGTTGTTTTTTTAAACCACTGAGTCCAGAATAATTGAATCCAGCAGTATCAAGCCTCTGGTTTGTTTTTTTTTTTGTTTGTTTTGTTTGTTTGTTTGTTTGTTTGGTCATTTTGTTTTGTCCACTATTGAGGTTAAAACATGGAGGACAGCTAATTCCTGTTAGTCATGAGAGGTTACATGAATGATCCTTTAAGCCAGGTGAGGAGTGAGAAGGACAACGCTGATATTCCGACACAGGTTTTAGTTTCCAGACCATCTCATGTTTGCTCTACGTCATGTTAACACTGCTATTTGATACGCAAGGCAAAGTACACATATTCATTACAAACAAATAGTACAGCTAACACGCCTAGCTAAGATCTGGACCCAGATAATGGACCAGGGAGAAGATTTCTTGCTGTTTTGTGAGGACAGAACAGAATTGTAGGGCTTGAACATTGTTACGGTGGGAGCACACAGTTGTCCAAACCAGGATGCATCTTAAGATAAACAATTATTTGTGTGTCATACTTGTATTATTTGATCATTGGATATTTTTTTCCCACATGCTTTATTTTTTTTCTATCTCACAACTAAGCGAATTAACATCCAAACAAGTCAAAACAATTATTCATGCTCACTGAGAGGGGTGATATAGCAGCACAATTTCCCCGTCCATCGCTCCCTCAGTGAAAACTGCATTTGTGCATATCTATGCATGGTTGGTCAGCCATATAGATGCTCATCTGTGTCTTTCATCAAGTTGACAGCTTTTTTTCTCCTCAGAAAGATAACATTTATTATAAGCGTAAGCAATACATATTGGCCCCGAGTAAGTTTGTGGCACATCCCCGCACCTCATAATCATGGCTGTCTGCAGTTAAGTATCCCCCATGATCTATTGACTCCATTTTTATTCACTGCATTTCTACCCTGGTAGGTAAAGACAGTAAGTTTGGCTCAGAATGCAGTACAGACATAATTTATAAAACAGCGGGGAATTAAATAACACAAGATGCCCAGTTGTTTGTTGAAATATGAATAGATATTTTGAAAAGAAAAATAAAATTCAGTAAATCTATTTACAATATAAAACACCTGCAATAAAATCAAATAAATTATTAAATACATTTTAAGGTTCTTTTCTCACATAAAGCAAAAAATAAAAAAAAATTTCTTAACACTTTAATAAAACTGGATGTATGCTGGTTATCAGTCTGACTCTTCAGTTGACTCTTTAGCATAGCACCAATCCTCTTGTACATTACATCAAGCTATTGTTCTTTTGTGTTTGTGGAATATTCAAATTGGACCTTAAGAGAGTTAAACCTACAGCAAAGAAAAAGAAAGACAATATTACAATAAAGAATTCCCCCAGAAATTAATGTTTTATTAATTATGTTTAAGATAATATACTTGATGAGGCTAATTTTACTCCTTTTCATGAAATAAATACAAGGGAGTGATGTCTCATGAGAAAAGCCACATCATTTTTTAATTTATCATGAAATTAGCTTTTCTCCACTAACTGCAATCATGCCATGGGACTTCACATTGTGTTGCGTTGTGGTCTCATATTTTAATCACTATATGGGAAAATCACTCTCTTGCCCCCAGCATTATGCTAATATTTATTTTGGTTTGCATTACCCAAGTGTTTACAGCTAATGCGCTGGGGTCAAATGAGAGTCAGTTTAACTAATGTGATCAAGTTTCATATAATTCTCTTCCCTGATTTCTGTTTGCTTACAGAAAACTACATGCTTAAATAACATTTGAGATCATGTGCGTGTTGAGATATTAAAGCAAATTTCACAGTTTTAGTGATTCTTGAGATATATCAACACTGGAGAACAAAGAACGGATAAGCCATAGTAAAATGAGAAAGATACAAAAAAAAGACGGAAAAAATAAACAGAATCCTTCACTTGGTAATCTCAAGTTGTCAGTCTGACAAAATTACTCAATTGTCATGTGGGCTTGCCACATTTGTTTGGATATAGACAGGAGAGTTGCCAGTTTTGCCAAGCCAATATGCCATATGGGTTGTGCTGGTATGTCTCAAAAGTGCCCCTTGTTGTATCCCAGCATAGCGGCTTTCGATTACCTAGCTGTGGCAGTTCTTTTCCCAAGCTCCCACTACTTCTGGCACATTATAATGAAGATGACTCCTTCACAGTGTGAACTGCTCTCTCACAACTATGATCGCAGACGCAGAAACAGAGCAAGCGCAGGACACTTACAGCAACACAACTGTACTCTGTTCAAGTGAGACACACACACACAGGCATCACATCACGTTAACAGTTTGAGCTGGACTATGTTGTGACTGAAATGTGAGGATTAATGGATATTTATATTTCATTATGTCTTTATACTGGCCACAGAATAATGTATCCCTCTCTGGGAGATACTGAAACATATGTCAGCCCTTATCAAGTCACACATATAATTCAATTTGGCTCTAAACGCACTGATCAAATTTTGTTAATGTCTAATACATCTTCCGAAAAGGCACACAAATGCAATAAAACTGTTTCACACTTATCAGATATTGGGGCACATGTAATCCAGTTTAGCGTATCATTTTGGTTGTGGTGAATGACAAACCAAAAGTGATCACTGGAGGGTTTTGTAATGTACTGGATTTTTACTAAATTGGAGGAAATGTCATAATCAGTAAGTCTGCTATTTATTTTCTTGATTCGTTTATTTATTGTCTGAAGCAAGTGTAAAATTCCTATTAAAATTTGCTTCAGCAAAAATCCGGAATTCAATTATATTCCATCTATTACAGAAGGTTACCTCAAATTTTCACAATTTAAAACTTTGACCCAGGACAGTTTGGCCTAAGCAAAGTGACTTTTTTTCTGATCAGCTTTCTATTGATTTAACAGTCACTTAACTGGATAATTGTTTTGGCACTAACCTCAGAAAAATGCCTGCTGCATGCACAGTAAGCATCACTTCCTAGTTCTGTTTTCAACAAAATTCAATTTATGTGGCATGAATTTCAACTTTTAAATGCACTTTTATTTCCTACTTTCGTAAAGAATAACGTCAAAGGGCACCCAGAGCTTTGCAGACAAATGTCTATCGTTCTCTCAGCTTGGAGATTGTCTGCTTCCACTTCTGGGCAGAGGCACCATCAATAAGGTAGACATTGTTTGTTCACATTTGTGCAGCTGCCGGCCCTTTTGCTTTACCCCTGTTGTGGAAGAAATAAATGCATTGTCATTGTGTATGGAAAAGTTCTTTGTACACTAACGTAGTTTTAAAAATAGTCAAAACTGTTGGTGCTTCTCTACTTGCATCTTCAATATTACTGCATTGTGGTTGTTCTCTTTCCAGTTCAAGCCAACCTTCTGCCAATTAGAATTCAAACTAAGCGCAGCACCATTCCCCAAAGACATTGCACTGCTGGCTTGTTGGAGGACTGCATGCAAGTGGAAGCCTGCACATTCAATGAATTTCTCTTTTCCCTGCACAGGCAGAGAAAGCTAAACCGATAGGACTCTGATTAGGGTTTTTAAGCTGTCATTTATGGACAGTATCTATAGTATTTAATCTTAAGGACATCAAGATTACATAGTTTGAGCATCATCATTGCTTTCCTGTTAGGTCCAGGCAGTGCTTTTGTCTATTCTTTTTCAATTAAACATTTTCTTTAGTTGAAAAAAGCATTTGTATGAATGTACAAATTATCTTTTCTTCCACCCACCTAACAGTAAGAATAGACACCAATTAGTCACCTGACAGCAAACAAAAACACTGCACCACATTAGCTAGATGTCTACTTCCTGACAGTGGTAACTTACCACCCTCCTCAGCCAAATGAGTCACCTCTGTGAAAGAGCATCATCAGCCAGGACAATACGCTCTAAAGGCAATGACAATGGCTATTCTGCCATCGCGATCTGTTTGTTGGTGTGTGTGTGTAGGTGTATGTGTATGTGTGTGGCTGGTATGGCGGGTTTTGTTCAACCCGTCACACTACACTTGGCTCCTGGTGTTGGTAGTAATCAATACAGGCCGGCAATCACCTACTGTTACCCGCCTCCCATACTGCCTGTTTTGTCCCTGACTTAATAATTAATTAGATCCCCCTTCAAATGCAGTGGTGACGCTGTTTGTAGCCTCTGATGACACACTCACACTCACACCCACACATGCACACACAAACACAAACACTTGGAACTGTAATTATAAAAGGTTAGAATATAAAATGTGCATTTAAATGTTCACTTTGGTAAACAAATAGCATAGGTATATGCACTTT
>NW_005187547.1:471332-490552 GCF_000239375.1 Pundamilia nyererei | reverse complement strand
GTGTGTGTGTGTGTGTGTGTGTGTGTGTGTGTGTGTGTGTGTGTTTGCGTGTGTGTGTGAGTGTGTGCCCTTGTCTTACATCGTTTTATCTGCTGTTCAGGTTACTAGCTTCTTATCAAAGAGCCCTGTCTGCAATGACGGCCAAACAGCAAAAGGAAACAACTTAGTTGAAGTTGTTTTTCAGAAGTTGACTTTTGTTCCTTTCCTCCCTCAGCCATGTTACATCTAACGATGGAGCATCCAGTGCCAGTTATAACAGCCAGCTCAGTAATTTGCTGTGTAAGTCGACATGATGGTTATCTCTGTACAGGGCACCTTTCATTTCCTCCACGCTGGGCTTTTCTCGATTCATGCTGCCGTTATCTTTTTTAGTAGGTCTTTTGGCAATTTGTCCAGCATGGGTTGGCTTACTAAAGGTCTCCTGCTCCACCCTCCACACCTAAACCACCCCTCATTTTATTATCTAAGGAATTTTTTATTAAATGGCTTGCTTCTTATATTTGATTGACTTAAAACCCTAATGAGTGAGAGTCAGATTTATGGATGTCACAGCTTTAATATACGACATTTATTGTGTCTTTTTCTTTTGTAGTAGAAAATATACAGTCAAAGGATAAATGTATATCTTTTGAGTTGTAGTTTATTTTGACAGTTCTGCTTCAGCACATGATGTTTTTATTTATTTGGTCTTAGAGTTATCGACTTCTTTATTTGTTAATTATAGATTGTCTTTATTTAGTAGTAATGCTTGATCCAAGACAATCACATTTTCCCTCCACTGTTCCTGCTTTCCCTAATTCCTTATGCATTTGGCTTCTTCTTTAAAACAGTAGTAGCTAATTAAATCTTCCGAATGCAGTCATTTTTATAAACTGGCCAATGAGCTGTACCATTGTTCTTTAAAAAACAAAAACAAAACAAAAAACATTTAATTGCATGCAAAAGTTTAGACACTCGAGTGATTTTTCGAAGGACTCTCAGTTTTGTCTGAGCTACCCTCAAGGTAACAGTTTGGCTAACAGTCTGTTTTTGTGTTGTGTGTTTGTGTCTGTGTGTAAACATCTCTTGACTATTGAAGGATGACTCTTCCCATGTTTGCCTACATCACGCTGTGCACATGATGAATAGAGAGAGATGGTTATACTGGTTCATAGGAGGTCCAACTATGACCTCGATACCCCCGTGGTAGCACAGTACCAGGCTTTGTCCTGGAACACAAAACAATCATAACATTGTGCTTGAAACTTTTGATGAGGGTAGGTTTAGGGCAGAGAAATGGAAACTATTTAACATTTGAAAAGTTAAAAAGTTTGTATATTCATCCTTTAAAATAAAATGGTAGAAATTTGGATTTACCTGTAAAGGAAACGAAGCAAACACCTTGTTTTGTAACAAGTGATTCGTTACGAATAATTAGTGTTGATAAACTTATGAGGGGATAATCACCAACCTCCTAATGTGATCTCTTTGGATCACTGCTTAAATCACCCCACAGGAGAGGAGGGGAGAGAGGAGGGAGGCATGCGGGAACAGAGTTATGAAACCGAATCTCATCCCTCATTTATTTATTTCCCTCCATGCTTAGCCTCACTTCTCTGAGTAATTCTAATGAAGAGGCCTCAAATGACTTAATTTAGAGTGAAGTTAATTGGGTTCGGTGCTACACTTCCTGCCTGGATACTTTCTTATGTTTCCCTCCTGATTTTAACACAGAGGGGGGAGAGCACAATCTAAAAGCAAACAGATATAGATTGAGAAGAAAGTAACAAATAAAAAAGATGGAAAGTCAGATGAGAAAAAAATTAAAGGAAAAATGAGAGAATGATAGGAAGTGACAAACACAGAGAAATAAAGATGAGTAAGGGGCTGGAGGCCCTCATATCAGGCGTGTCACCCCCGTTTGCCCAGGACTGTAATTAGATTTGGCAGCAACCCCATAATGATAAATGCCAGGATGATGAATGGAAATGCAAATGTGTGTGAAGTAGCCCCAGCCATCAAAGCGGGAATATCATTAACACTTTCCTCTTGTCAAATCCATCATTGTCAGTAGTGTCTCCCTGCAACCACCATGTCCCACCACCTACACAGGGGTTGTTTAGGAGTTAAGGGGGAGGGATTTTATAAAGGCAGCAACTAAGAAAGTCAAAGAGGGACATAATTAGTGGTAACTGAGTGTTATTCCTGCTACACTGTGTGGTCTATTTGATTTTTATTGGACTTTATAACGGGGCATTACTAAAAACAGACATTACTGCAGTGAAGTAATTAATTATACTGCTTGGAAACAAAGAAGATGGAATAGCTGAAAATGATATAGTTCTAACTGGACTACAGCCCACTTAATGACTCTGAAGCTGTACTTAGGCCAAATGATATTAGCATTGAAGCAATGTCAGCATGTTATATTGCTCACTGTCAGTATTTTAATGTTTAGGTGGTAGTATTCATCATTTTTTTCTCAGATTTTCTCTTTTTAAGCAAACAATACAACAAGTGAAACCTTGGCTTGACAATGACACTAAGTGATTTATTAACAGATGGCAGAATTGTGCTTGAATCAGATATCATTTATCTATCCAGTCTATCTAATATATAGCAAATAGAAAATCTGTTGCATATTTTATGGCAGTTTATCCAAATATCTTTTGGTCCTCACCATTTGTAGGGCTAAAACCTGAAACTGAATTTTGGAGTTCACCTTACCAGACAGAGCTGTCTGAGGGTCTCACAATTTTGGTAGGAGAGGGAGGGTGAAGACTTTTATTCTTTTACACTCTCAAAACTTAATAACAGGGATTAAAATACCTAATGTAATATATGTGCTCATCCCAATTCTCATTTGTATGAAATGTTTTCTTACCAACCTCAACCTTTTTTTTTTTTTTTTGCCTAGATTGGTTCAGATAATGTGTCAGAATATTTGAGTGTGCTGTAGTGTGCTTACTATACTGTTTTAAATGACTGCCAAATGTAAAAGTACTGGAGTGAGAGCAAAGTAGCAAATCATTCACTTCATCGTAGTGGTGAAAGTAAGACACTTGAAAGAATTTCCTTTTTGGAACTGGTAAGTGAAACAAAATGTGTGTGCCATTACTTTTAGTGCAGATGCTATTTGTGTGGGGTTAGTACTTCAAAATATTTTATACAAACAATGTCTAATCTATATACACTTTATGGTATGTTCTTAACTTTTTACATCATGATTACATCGTAAAGAATGGTGATGCCAAAAATTCAAAGGAATTCTGACAACTGATAACCAGACACATGTGAGATATCCCGTACAATCAGCAAGATGTTGTTCAGACTACAGAACTACTTGGCAAGAGAGCAGTTGTACTAATAAAGTCTTTGCTTTAAAGCCATCAAATGAGCGGTGTCCAGCGTCCTGTAGCTTCACTAATGCATTTCATAATTCTTTAAAAAATATAATCCATTCCATAGAAGCATCTTTACTTGTACCGAGAACTTTTTAATCTGTGTTGTAAAAATAATCAGGTAGGCCATAATCCTGTTTCCATCACTTCTTTGTTTGCATTCATTCACCCATAAACACTTAGACAAATGTTTAATTGAGACAAGGTGGTAGTGGTAGGGTGGAGATGTAAGTCAGTGAAGCAAGCAGTGGTGTCTTTTACAGGGGTTGTATGAGCCAGGGCAGCTTTGTCTGACACCTTGAACTAAATTATTGAGTGCAGGGGGGAAGAAGCAAAGAGGAGGACGCCGTGACATTAGTACTTGTTGTTGTGGGTGCTGTTCAGCCTAGCATATATCTGAAGTGAGATAGCATGAGTGTATGTGTGTGGACATGACAATTACATAGACAAAGTGAAAGAGAATGGAAATGGACAGGTGAATTGATACCTAGTACACCTGCTCAACATCTAACCCAAAAGAATCAATAGTATTTCTATTAGCAATTGTACTTGCAAAGCATGATGGTATTACACGATAGTATTTGTGCAAATGCAGAAATGATTACATATGGCAAGTTTTATTTATATTAAAATACAATGGCATAGCTGTCGGTAACATACCTATGCTTTGCAAATATTCTGCCGCATATTCTTTATATTCTGTAATGTTGATGCCAGGTAGTATCAACAGCATAGAGGATACTGCAAATTAATGTTTAGATACTTTTCATAAGCTGTAGTTACTATACTTTTTATATTGACAAAATCCAGGTGAGCACAGTTCACATCTACACAATGAAAACATGCCAATAGGAGAGTCCTACTTTAAAATTGTGGCTATCGGTCAGACGCTGTCCTATCATCTTCCTTGTTTGACCCAGACACTGATCTCATCTGCAGCAATAAGGGGCCTCCTGGTCCTAATCAAATCATTCATTAACTATTTAGTAGATTCAAAAGTTCAGTGGACCATTGTTGCTTGCCTTCACCATTCCAAGCATTCAGCTAAGTCACTGCAATTAAACACACATACATTTGCACAAAATGCCAACAAGAGTAAGCAAGAACATGTACACTCAATCCACAGATATGTATACAGAATGCACTCTCTAACACAGAAAGACACACAAAAGACTTTGATGAAGCCAAATTAGAGTACAAGGATGGGGGTGGTTGGCTGGTGTGCAGCTTATAAATGATTTAGTATTCTGGCGACTCTGCTTACAGCCGTCTGTCAGCAACTAAGGGGTCATGTGGGCGACTAGCACGCGACCAGATCAACGTCACTCAACCTAAACCAAAACAGGATTTGAATTTTTTACATTTTTTGATTTTATTTTGTGTGTGTTCATTTCCTTGGTTAATATTATCAAATAAGTTTTGTCTTCATATCCACAATGGTTTAAGCTTGCAAATAAATTATTAGGCCTACACAAATAGGAAGATTATGTTTAAATATATATTTGGCAGGTTGTTTGCTTCAAATGTGCTTTGAGGAGTTTTGTTCTCCAAAACAAATACAAGTAGTTTGATTTGTTACAATTGTATCTAGGAGACATACAGTCTGTTGTCAAAGATGGAATCTGTCTACATCAGAAAACAGAAGCTGACTGTAGACACATGAAGTCATGTCCTTTACCCTGCCACTGTTACAGAGTAAAGGACTGTCTCTGTCTCTGGGCACTGGGCTTTATGCATCTTACTGTCAGGTATAATATGAATTGAAGTGACAAGATCTATACTAAAGTCCCCTTCTTCACCTGTCCACTTTAATGTGTTTGCTGCATGTGTTTGTATGTCCCTAGTTCAAGGTGAAACGTCTATGACACAGCAGAGTGTTAAAAGATGTACACAACATGTGCAGACACACATTGTCCTCCCTACTCACCTTTTCTTTTCATCTTCAGGAACAGGACATCTGCAGAAGAGTTTCTGATGGACCTATCCTCTGTTTAAATGTTTTATTCACAAATGTCTACAGTGGTTTGTTGTGTCCTTAGGACATAGCCTGAAGC
Organism: Pundamilia nyererei; assembly: GCF_000239375.1. NCBI lineage: Eukaryota > Metazoa > Chordata > Actinopteri > Cichliformes > Cichlidae > Pundamilia > Pundamilia nyererei. The sequence continues at coordinate 485,118 of NW_005187547.1, read as the reverse complement.
TAAACACTCTCTTACTCTAGGTGGTCAGTGCTGTGATACAATGCTTTTCTGTGTTCGTCAGCCCCCTCTTGGACGCAGATAAAAAATCCTATAATGGAAAGGACTCACACCTGAAAAGCCCAAGAGCAAATGTGAAGTGAAATCTGAGGAAGTTAAGAAGACATGAAAGACCATTTGTCATTTTCAATAACAGAGCATGTAGTGACCACAATGAACAGTGCTTTTTTATGTTTTTGATCATGACTTATTCAGAAATGTTCTGGGTCTCTGACCCAGAGAAATCTTTCTTCTGAGGCAGAAGATTATCAACAGGTTTATCTTGGTATTTGTAATCTCCTTGTGGTAATTCTGGTTACAGAATAACAAAAAATAACATTAGTATAATATTATATGAAAATGTTGATTTTCTGTGTCATGCTAGTCTTGAAAGATCCAAACAATTTGCCAGCGACTGTGTTTAGCTTTTTAGAATATGGCTAGGAAATTTGTGAGGTGAAAATAAAAGAAAATATTTTAATGCGTTATCTGCCTACAATAAAAGCTGGCCATAAATGGACATTCCTGCTTCAACTGAACTGTGAAATAAGGCAGCTTTTGAGCCATTTTGCTGAATCTAATTGAAGTATTATATAAATCCTAAGAGATTGAGTCAAAAATAACTAAATAAAGGCAACTAATTTATTTAATATATATAAAGTCTTGAAACTATGAAACTTAGATACTGTGAGCTGCTTTAAAAATGTCACTTTTATCTACCAGTCATCACATATCCAAAGACATTTTCTCCTTTACAATGTGGAGAACTGCTTAGCAGCAAACCTCAACCTCAACACACAGAGTAAGACCCTGATACACACTAAAAGCACACAGTGAACACTCCAATTTCTCCAGGGTTTAAGCTTTGATGTGACATAGTCTTATGCCTGCCAAGGACACTGCAGACTCTCAGCCAAGACTCTTCACCTGCAGCTACAGACTTATTGTCAGACAGCAAAGAAGTGCACACACAAGCGCACAGAGAATGTCTCCATCTTGCAGTCTATCATGCTCACAGAGACAAACTCAAATTAAGGAAGTCTGCTTTCTCTCTTGATCTTCCACACTGTGTCAATCCACTAAATAAAGCAATAAAGCAAGGACAATTCATGTGAGAGACAGTTGTCTAATGAGAACAATGGAGATAAGGCAGTGGCAGAAAAAATAAAGCAAAAGGTCTTAAATTAGGTGAGTCATATTATGCCTATCCTGGCACTGTTGTTAATGACGATAATGGATGATTAAGTTCAACTGCCTTTGTTTACCATGCACACACACATACACACAAACACACACATTTGACCTCCACCTTTATACCAAATATTCTAGTAGGGCTCTACAAAGTTGTCTCCTTTAAAACGTCACACATATACACAGACACAATATACAGTACACATATACATCATATACAGGGTTCCACTGTATATTCCATTTCCGTGGTGCATGGATCCAATATATAAAGTGCAGTCTGTAGCCCTGAGGACAAGACCGGACAGTGAGAGCTACACAGCTCAGCATGTTTGCTGCAAATCCAATTATTACTCTCCACCTTTGAATTCAGGCGCTGATCCACAGAGTGCTAAAGCAATTATGAGACTTGGTGAAGGAAGGAGGGAGTTACCAACACTGAAAGAGCAACAAAGAAAGAGAGAGATTAGCCAATACGTTAACTCTTGATTCACAGAACCACCTCAGCGTCGCTGGTATTGCGTTCAGAGATTTCCTGGTAATTTCTATTCGTTACACAATGCAGTGTACAGCTACTCTGCACTTTATCAGGAAACCAAAATAAAAATCATCTCAATTCCTCATGACACAAATTTCACAATATTTTACTTTTATTTTACTCTCATTCAACTGAGGGTTGCCTGTGGTGGGGTGCAGGGGTGGGGTTGGTTGATGGAGCCGTTCCTAGCAGTTAAAGGCAAAGCTCTGGGCAGGTTGCCAGTCTGTCACACACAGCCGATTTAAAATGACCAGTTAAACTAACTTTGGAGCATCTGGAGGAAGCCCATGCAGGCAAAAGGGGGGCATGCAAACTCCACAGAGAAAAGACCTCAACCAACCAGGAGTTTCAAACCAGAAACCTTCTTGATGTGACAGTGCTAACACATGAACCACCATAACACATTATCATGTTAGCTCAACACATTTGAAGGTAGGCAGATTTAACCATAAAAAGACATGCAAGTAAGATTTCTCTGGTATGCCGGTGCATTTGTCATCTACTCACCCCCAACCCCCCCAAAACAGTTAGAAATACTTAAAGCTATAGCATAAATGAAGAAAGTGAAAGTTATTTGTGTAAAGACAACAGACTCTGTTCACACTGAGTTAATGGCTTATACACAAATTTATAAAATGCTATTCAAAAGAACTAAATTAGATAATAGTATAAATTCAGGTGATTCTGTAGAACTGATCGTGTTACTGTGGAATGCAGCCTAGGGATAATGTAATGCCATCACACATATACACATATGCTATGCCCCTTAAAATTTGACTCGACAAGCATATCAGTTTTACACTGAAGTCAAGGGTCCCATTTTGGCTGTAAATTTTAAAATAAAAAAGTCAAATACTTGACATATTCTTACTGGGGTCACACAAAAAATATTTTGAGGCGCTCCCCTTTTCAGTATAATCCTTAGATATATTTATTTTAACTGAGGTATAAGCATGAGTGGTTAAAATGATCATGTTTTTTGTTTGGTACAATCTCCAAGTAACTAATGCCCTAAGCCCCATCCTTCTATTGTCTGACAGAGTGCTTTCACTAAGAAATGCTTCACAACATGCTAGGACAGACATGGAATTCATTTTAATAACATAATCTTCTGTCATTTTTAGATGACGGTTAATGACAGGTTATTGCTCACCTTGTATATACTTGCCAACAGAGATGTGTTCAAAAGAAAAAGGTTTTGAATATTCAAATACATCTGCCCCAGCATCCATTTACCCCCACGCAAACATGATATATATATGTGTGTATGTGTGTATATAGGGCTGCCACGATTAGTCGACTAGTCACGATTACATCGACTATCAAAATCGTCGACTGATTTAATAGTCGACGCGTCGTTTGAAGCTTTGTAAGATCACAAAAGACGCAGGAATGAGTAGTAGGATTTAAGAGTGTAATAACGGCCTGACACAGAAGATGGCAGCACTGCATGTACAAGGATGCCAGCTGCCGTTAACCCAGAAGAAGAAGAAGCTGTGTCCCAGAATTCATAGCGCACCCCAGCTCAGTTTACAACAATGGCGGTAGCTAGTTAGTTTTAATATTACTCTTATTATTCTTTCTGGGTCACAAAATAAACGTTTAACATATTTTCAGGCGAGAATGTAGCTGTGTAAACCTCAAATATCTGCTCAGTTTATCAAGACACCGCATATTTTCAAAAGCGCTCCGACGTTTTCAGAGACGTCTGTTACCCACTAGCTCGATAGCTAGCCGGGGGCAAGGCTCACCGGCAAATCGTTTTCAAACCCACTGCCGTCTTTCGCTACTCAGGTTAAATATATATAAGTCACTTAGATAACTTCAAAATGTCATTGTTTGGCTTTTTTAGTATTTTATTTGTTCCTGAGTAAATTGGTTTGGCTGAGATTAAGGTTATAGTTTTTACACAGCTGAATAAACAACTGATTATCAGAAGTGTGAGATGCTCGAGAATATACTCCGGTGTCCTGTTATATTTTAGATAGCAAGGAGTTTATTAAACTTCACCGAAACAATCTGCAAATTTCATTAAAATTTAATAAACTATCATCTTGTCTTTATTTTTAGTGAGCACATACCGTAAGCACTTAAAGCTGTAAGCTAATGATAGTTATATAAGAGCAGATGCTGCTGGTGCAATAAGCTGTACGTTTTACGTCCAATGGATGATGATCTGATTAGTCGACTAATCGCAAAAATAATCGGTGACTAGTCGACTATCAAAATAATCGTTTGTGGCAACCCTAGTATATATATATATAGATAGATAGATAGATAGATAGATAGATAGATAGATAGATATAGATATGGGGAGAGAGAGAATAGTATACAACTGAGTATGTGACAACACATCTACATATGTGAATTTTTAATTTTAGCACAACATTTTTTTTTGTCTTGGCATGGATTAAAATTGTAAAGACAGCATGAAACTCAGATTGTTTCAGTCTGTTCAGGATTTGTTTTAAGAAATGCCTTGTTCAATTACCTAGAATAAGCACAAAACAATGTATTGTTGATTTAATGATGATCTTTGTAAAGCTGAAGACAAAGAAAAAATTTTCTCCGTATTGACAGTATTCCATGATCCCTATTCAAGTGGGTAATACCACAGGGACTTAAAAGACAACTGGAGGTCTTTCACAATCAAAACTAACAGCAGCACAAATGCATATTGCTCGCGCTGCATAATCCTGACAAGCAAGCTTTTGATGATGACGAGACAATTGTTGTTGTACAACCTTGCAATGCTCTGAAAGCTCCTAATGCCTCTATTTAAAATATTTGACTTGGCACCTTTTCCTCTGTCTGACTTCCTTCACTGCATTTGCATATCAGTTGGAAGGTGCTGGGAAAAGAGAAAAACTAAAGAGCGTTTTAGAAAGACTGACAGTGAAGGGATATCAGACGATCAATCACACTGACAGAGCTGAAATAAACAGAGTGGAATGAAGATATGTCAGCCGGTTTGAGAGCACAGGTGTTTCTCTTTCTGATCCTTATCACTTCTGTCTAATCTGTCACTGCTTTTCTTTTCTTTGTGTCTCACCTTTCCTCCTCTATTTCATTTTCTCTTTATCACATTCTTATATGAGGGGAAAAGAAACATTAAAGAGCATTTTATGCTAAAACAGGTGGACCCAGTGCAATTTCAGTTGACTTTATTATTTTGTGACAAGTAAATATGATCTGGAGGAAAGGTTCATCTTACAGGAGCTAAATACTGGCTTAGTAAGTCACATGAACCACAGATGATTTGTTGATCTCTGCCTCAACAAAGACTAGATATCTCACTAGACATCGCTTTACTTTCCTGAAAAGAAATGCATTCCCATGCTTCAGTAAATCTCCAACACAGGTCATTGCAAAGGCAGGCCTACTCACTCAGTGTATAGCACTGACCACAGGGAGCGGGTGTGTGTGTGCATTTGCGTTTGTGTGTGTGGATGTGCGCATCCAAGCTGATGGCTGGCAACATTCGGAGGCTGCATATATATTTGCATGTTTGAGAATGTGTGCGTGCATGTGTGTATGAGTGTTTTGTGCTGCACTACAGTGGGCTGGGCTGGCTGACTGCTGGGAGTCTCATAAAGCTCTCAGTTTGATGACCAACTGAGCAGTAAATTAATTAATCATCATTTTATGCCTCATCAAGCGCTTTGCCTGCTCCTCACCACGGGAGCCCGTCCCAATTAGCCAACAGTGAAGCCAATTGTTTTGTTTAGCTTAGGTGTAGGGGAAAGAAAGAGAGAGCAAACAGTAACCACATCAAAGGAAGAAGGAGCAATGCTATTTTATGGTGTGGACTGGAAAGGTGACACACTGATACAATATCAGACTGCATTTATGTATGTTGATTGAAGTCGATATCCGCGTGTCAGCTTTATTGTATTTCCCACCTGTGTGTACGTGTATGTGTGTGTGTACATATTTGTGTGCGTGGCACAGAGTGAACGAGGGTGTGCATGTTTGAACAAGGGGGAGGGTAGAAGAGGATCTGACAAGCTAATAAATATGTCATCTGTCTGTGTCAGGAGATTGCAGGCCTGCAGACCTGTAAGTAACAGACACCCACTGGCAAAGACAGGTATATAGAGTTAGTGAGAGAGAGAGTGAGAGAGAATGTGCTTTTACAGCAACATCCTCTGTGACCTGCCCCCTACAGCTACAGTAGTTTATTTGCCATGGCTGACACAGAAAAGCCAAAGCACAGGGTTCTGCAGTGCTCTTGTACAAGTACAGGACAGTGTTTATTTTGACACTTGATGCTGGTTTTGTTTTAGGTCATTTTCATATAAAAACACCTTTGAGTAACATTTTAGCCTAGTTACATTCAAGAAAGTTAGAGTTATGGCATAGCTTTTGCTAGTGACCTTTTAGTCTCATTGTTATAATGTCACTGATGATTTTGTAGACTAACCCTAGAGATGTCACAATATCACATTTATACTATATGATTAAGAAGATTCACTTATATTTGTTTAATGATGTTAAGATACTGTAACTAGCACATACATAGAACAATATCAATTATCGGTTATCAGTTAAGTAAATCTTTTTACCTTTGTTTATTCTGTGTTTTGTCACTGTTATGGGAGATTATTTAGATTTAACAGCAGTGAAAGTGGTATATAAAAAGAGTAATTTTATTTAAAATGTAAAATTTTAATGTAAAATTAGTTTTTAATTTTTTAATATCACGTTTATGTAAACGAGAAATAAATGCAAACAAGAGTGAATAAGCCTATCTGAACACAGAGTTTTGAAAAGTAAAACTAGAGTAAGAGAAAGAGTATGGGGGTACCTTCGAAAACATAAAATAGACCAATTATAGCACAGACACGTGTTTCAAAACTGGACACCATTACACAAACCAATTACTCTAATCTGTTTTAAATGGAATGAGCTATAGTGTTAGCTCAAGCTTCCAAACCAATATCTTTATTACGAAGATGACCCCCCCCCCCAAAAAAAAAAATAAATACATAAAAATAAATATAAAACAAAAATTATATCACACATATGATCACTGAAATACAACATAGGCCATAACAATACAACTAAGTATGTGTCTGTTTTATTTATTTCTTTATTTTATTGTTTGGCTAACTGTTTTGTGCCTGGCTAGTACTAATTCTTTAACATTTAGCTCTATCTACAACAAGCATCCTTCTCTTTTTTATTCATTTTTTAACCAGGAAGTATAAACATCTGAGCTCTGAAAACATAGCAACATAAACTCGTATTACTTTGCAGTGTAGCCATATAACTGATTTACTTAAATCTTGAGTGTGTGGGAATGTGGTATGGAGTTGTTTAATTCTAAACTTCAGCGATTTGAATGCATTTTAACAGAAAAAGTCTTCTTGTCTGTCTTGCTCACCGAGCATTAGCATTAGCAGATCTCTAGTCATCCAAACAGCCAGGTTTCAGCTTGAGAAAGGATTCTGAAATAATAACTTCACAAATACATACGTGCAATGGCATTCAATTATTATCTAGAGGGCAACTTTGATGAAATCCCGTTAGTCATGGAACTTGCTCATTTCTTCAAACTTGAACACAAAAATAAACCTGAAAAATCAAGGAAACAAAAAACAATGTAAGATTGTATCACCTTGGTTTCATTATCAATGTTTGATTAGCTCAACTTTAAAATGCCATATGTTTATAAGGTATCAATTTTTTGATTCCATGTTTACTTCTTATTGTAGTTAGTGGATGGATAATGAATTTCAAATGTGTGTATAAAAAGTGTTCATTATTAAAGATTTTACAACAAGTTAGCTGCTCCTGAACAAATGTTCTACTCTTAAACGTGCAAATATGTCCATCTGGGATGTGGCAACTGTTGCTAATCTAATCAGACTTTTAACTAAAAAAAATACTACCAACCTTGAATTTGTTCTACCTTCTTATATCTTTCTAATATAATTGGTGGTGGCAAGTGGGGGAAGGGGGTGGGGGACAACTGTGGTTCACAGTGAAAACTTTGGTGAATGAGGACAAATGTTCCTTAGTCTAAAAGTTCCAAAGTGCCAAATATAGGCTTATCAATTATAATTTCACAACAACAATTTAGACCGCCATCGTGTAAAGTCTTGTCCTGATCCATGGGAATGATTCCAGCAGCCAGAAGATGACACTAGATCATTTTATCAGGCCACTGTGCATGCTGGAACCACTGGTCCAAGGTGATGTAAGTGAAAGGGTCTGTGTAAAAGAAGAAGAAAAAAAACTGATTGTCACTACACATTTTTGTAATGGGTGACAGAAAGGCAGACAAGATGACATTGTGGCAGAAAAGCCAGAAGCAAGCCAACAGCCACGCCAGGGGCAGGGACGGAGGGACGGATAAGCAGATGTTGTTCATCACCCATGGGTGGTGGGGGTAGACTGCGTGCGCTTTAGTGTGTGTGTGTGTGTGTGCGTGTGTTTGAGGAGTCACAAGGTGGAGGTGGTACATGAGTGTATATGAGTGAGCTTGTATGTAACCGTGCATTTGTCTGCATGTGATAATGTGTCTGTGTGCATCATTGAGTGCACACTGTGCCATACTTGTGTCCGTGTGTGAGTGTGTGTTCCAGGATCCACAAAGTGCTTGGGGGCGAGGCACCTACAAAAGGCATCTGGCAAGGAGAGCCAAAACAACAAAGGTAACCTTGCCTCTAGTGATGTACACAGTGTACAGCCACTGGAACGGCAGAGAGGGTGTGTTGTGTGCAGATGTGTGAGTTTTAGTGGCTATGAGTAGTGTGTGCGATTTTGGACACATGTGAACCTGAAACTGAAATGTATAAAATGATGAAACTTATAGAAGTGGCACACAGCTATCCGATTGTTAAGTGATGACGTGACGAATCCTACTTCCGGGCCTAAAGTAGTCTGCGTTTAATATGACTTTTGTGTTTTTTTTGTGTGATCACTGTTGACCTCCCTCGGCTTAAGCTCAGTTTTTAAAACCTTAGGATGTAACTACAGCCCAGCCCATGCAGCAGTATATGAATGACTAACCTCGTATTGTGGATGGATTATCTCAGTTGTTCTCCTTGCTGAAGTTTTGTCCTTTTACAGCATCCTGCTATGCGATTACATTTGTTCCTGACCACCGAGAACACTCACGTTAACTTTTATCAAGTGGAAAAAAAGTTAGCTTGTTTATATTATGCTAACATAGCTGTGTCGCTAGCGGTCACATAGCACATCATTATATACCAGCTAGCCAAACTTCAGTAACATTTATGTTGGAAGTGATAGCAGAGCTGTACGTTTTCATTTGTTTCCAAAACCCCGCAGTCAGGACATGCTATATTGTATTTAGATAGAAGCTAGCGAGCTAACTTCCTGCTAACTTCTAACTCCGTTAAATGTCATAAATTCCGTTTTCATGGAAGCCTGGACGTTAAACTCAATTGTTACACCTGGTAGAGCAGAACGCTGATCATTTTATTAAAGATGAAAGACTTTAGACAGTTTTTCAACTCTCAGTAATGCCATAGTGATCGTTTGATATATGGACCTGCAGCGGAGTTTAGGCCCAGACACGGCTAGTGACGTCAGACTGAACAACCGTATAGGCTACATAAAAAGAAAGCGATACTGTGAGTACTAAAGAGAAATATGTGGGTGGATTCAGCAATAAGCCCCTGAAAACAGCTTAATCTTAACAGGTCAAACCTTACATTAGTACTTCAGTGGGCTAAAGCACCAGATATTGAAAATGTAGAGAAATTTCTGCATTTTAAAGCAGTCTCTACCATGTTGCCTCCTTTCTGCAGAGTCAGCTTGACAGGTCAAATGTGCAATCGACCTGACTAATGCACATCATGATACACAGATAGACTGTACATGGCTAGTATAGTTTAATTGCTTTATTGTTTGTGTCAAGTAGATGTACATGAAGTGAATCATCGAGCTGAAATGAAGTGAGTGAATGGATTAGTGCTGTTTGGCCCATAGTGAGGTGTGGTGTGGGCAAGATGCATGACTGATTACTCCTGTAAGTGGATGGCGGCATAGACATACTCCATGGTCATGACTGTAGCGGAGCCACAGCCAGCCTGAGGTAAAGTCAGAGTAGATTAATTTTATTCTAACATTATCTGTACCATCTAAACTGTGCAACGCCGTGTGTGCGTTTCATAGTGTTAGTGCGAAATACCTCTAAGCAGGGCTGATAGCTGACCCACATGCATTTGAAGGGTCAGAAAGCATAATGGTCTTCTCACAAATTAATCTGAGATCTCACACTCCACCACCTATGCAGTTTGAATGCATCTGAGGGAATGTGAAAAGACAAATTTTCCTTGAGATTTCTGACAAGAGCCTGTAAACATAAGGTAGATAGAAACAAAAAAGAAAACAATGCATTGTAGCAGAAAGATAAAACATGTTACTGTGACATCAGTGGGTTTTTTTTCATGTTTTCTTGTTCATGCCTCGCATATTATTATGTTCCTTGGCTTCAGATCACAAAGTAGAGTTGTACTTTTTCTGAAATTAAAGAAAAACGTACTAATAAAAGGTAGTTGTTAACCTTTAATTAAGAAAACACGAGCCTTCAAATGAGTCATTTTATTGTTTTCTGTGATCATGACCAATGAACAGGTGGAGATCAGACATTTTTATAATGAGGCAGTCCTCCTCTTATGAATCACTGAAGGAGCTGAACCCTTTACTTGTTTGCTAATCTCTTTTAAATAACAGTTTTGAGTAATGTCTTTATTTGATTTTGGATAGCAATCACAGTAAATTCACTTTATGATGTAAGGTTTACGGTCACCTCGAGTACATCATAGTGAGTTTAACATGTTATAATTAACTCCAGACTCCCCTAATGTCTCGCCAGGATCATGAGTGATTTTTGATTTCAGGGAGGTGCAGCCACACAGTCATCAAAATTCCAAAAGTAATTTAAGTGCTCTAGGGACTGACCTGCCGAAGATCACACAGCTTCAAAAAAATCACTTAAGAAAAATGGTGAAAGAAAATGACACCTAACTGCTAACTAATTGAGCATTTGTGATTTCAAAGAGCCTCACTCAAGCTCTCCCCACTCATCTTTCCGCTCAAAGATAGACTGACAGGTATTTCAAGTTCTCAAGTGTGGGAACCACGCCTACATCTTTTTCATGTTTTGCCTTGAACGTTTTTCCAGCTACAACTAAAATTTACACTGTAGAAAAATGTATCTTCAGCATCTGAGCTTATCTTTCCATCAAATATCCTGCAGGAGGAGTGCTTGTGGTAGAGCATGTGCAGGTGGGGAGGTTATCAAACTCTTGGCGTGAGGCAGTGTTCAACACAGTCAAACTACTCTGATGCCCTGCGCAGCGATTTGTCAAAATGAATTGTGGTCAAGAATCTTATTAATAATTTCACAGGTGGGGAAAAAAAAGAAGTCGCTGATCTCTCGTGTTTTTACTTGTCTATCTCTGTCTTACTCTCATCTCTCATGTGTTGTTTTTACTCGTGAGACGAACAAGATTTGAAAGGCAGGGATTGATTTCGAAATTGAGCTTTTACCACAATTCATGAGTCATTCTTTAAAAAAAAAAATTCTCTAATTCAAATCAGCCAACAAATGGTGTCCGTCTCACATTCTGTCTGTTTTTGCTCTTACCAGGCTGCTGTTGTGTTTCTAAAGCACTTCTCGGTGAAATACGCCAAATTCCCTCACCGGCAAACAGCACCATCTCAGCTGCAGGGCTTTGATAAATAGCTAGCCAGGTGCTGCTTCAATTTGTCTTCATCATTAATTTTTAGTGGGCTGTAACCTAACTGTCATTGAGCAGAAGCCCTAAGCAGAGGTTTTGATGTGTTCACGAGTGTGTATAAACTTAAACAGCTTGCACTTGCTTAAACCCTCCATTAACGGAAAAGGCCTGAGGCGTTTGGAAGAAAAGTGAACTAGAAATACTTTTTTCTCCTATTTTAGTTCTCTTTTGTAAATGCCTTGAGTGTTAATCGTTGAGGTTAACATCTGCACAATCAGGATATAGCCAACTGACTTTTTTTTTGTTAGGGGAACAGAAGAAACTGACGTGAAGGCGCTGGTTTTCGTTGATCATACGTTGTTGCCAGAGCTTGATCACCAACATGCTTGTGCAATCACTAGAATATAATGTTCTCAGTGTGTGTGGTCTATGAGAAAGTATATGCTGTACTTTTGTGTGTGTATTTAAAACCTGACTTGCTGGATTTCAGGACTATGCTGGCAAGCACCTCAACTTTGATGTTCAAAGCCACTGAGTGGTCCATTGCACAGTCAACTATGAATGTGTTTGTGGTGGGTGGAGGCCTGCAAGTGTTATGGGGTGAATTAAGGTAATGCCAATTCAGGTACTTAGAATGAAGCAGATGCACTCCACATGCTTGTGGTGTTTGGGTGTGTGCATGTGTTTTTGGATCACACCAAAGATGTGGATTGTTAAAGAGAACAGGAGGAGGAGACATAGGTGGGTGAGGACAATGGCCCAGTAAAAAAAAATTGGTGTCACAAACACCCGTGCACACCTATACACACACACACACACACACACACATACACACACACTATTTAGCGTATGCCTCAAGAAACACTTTTGTTTAGCTAGAATGTGGTTAGCTAGAACGGGTTATAAAATGTGTGGATTTGTATGAAGCTGCCAGGGAAGAAGAAAAGAGGGAGACAACAAAACAGTTTCATAAATGCTAGGAATAAAGTGAGAGGCAGATGATCCACTATGGAGCAGCTGAAACAAGAACACTGACACAATGGCATCACACAGTTGCTACAGATTTGTCATTTGCACATCCATGATGTGAATCTCCTGTTCCACCACAAAGCAGCTCTTTTGAGTTGAGATGACCATATAGGCCATTTGAAAGCTGTTTGAGGTTAGCCTGCTAGAAGCAGCTATCAAAAGATGGGTACTGTGTTGCTAAAAAGGGATGGACATGGTTAGCTAAATGATCAGGTTTGCTGTGGTGTTTAAACAGGCTCAATTGGTACCAAGGTGCCTAAAATCTGAAAAGACAATATCACTCCCACAATTACACCACCACCACCATCTTAGAAATAGTGATAAAAATGGATAAATTCATGCTTTCATGCTGTTTACGCCAAATTTGGGCCCTTACGTCTGAACGTCACAGCAGAAATCAGGACTCATCAGAACAGGCACATTTTTTAGTGTATTTTTATGAGCCTGTGCAAATTTTTATCCTTTTTGTCCTGGTCTTAGATAATAATGTGTGGTGCCCAGTGTGTTTTTTTTGTTGCTGTTGTCCATTTGCTTCAAGGTTTGCTGTGTTGTGCATTCAGAGATGGCTCTTCTGCATATCTTGGTTACAATGAGCGATTACTTGAGTTGTTGTCACTTTTGGTTGATTTCAACCAGACAGATTGAAGTAGTCTGGTTGTTCTCCTTTGACCTCTGGCATTACTAAAGTATTGCCTGCTGCTGTCTGGATATTTCCTCTTTTTCAGACCATTATCTGTGAACCCTAGAGATGATTGTCCAGGACAGTTCCAGTAGATCAGCGGTTTCAGATATACCCATGCCTGCTACCGATGACCATGCCATATTCAAAGTCAGTTAAATAACCTTTCATCCTCATTCTGATGCTCTGTTTGAACAGGTAGTCTTGTTCATCCACATTCACTGTTGTCTACATCCGCCAAATGCAATCAGTTGCTGTCATTTGACTAATTACATATTTGTGTTACTGAACAGTTTAGCAAGTGTATCTAACTGAGAAGCTGGTGAGTGTATATTGTACAGCTTTATACATATAATGCATAATGCTTTACATAATGGGCTGTAGTAAATAGACAAATAATAAAAATTCCATGAACAGTCATAAAGTTTGATTATTTTTAACTTAAAAGAATTGAGTTTTATGGTCATGTAATATTGATGTCTACTTTGTATCTGGCCCATGTTTTCAGTATTACTCATTAATACTTGGACTGGTATATGTGGTAAACTGGGTTTATTTTAAATTGTGACCAATTGTCTGTGAATAATTCTTGTCTGT
>NW_005187547.1:463847-471157 GCF_000239375.1 Pundamilia nyererei | reverse complement strand
TACATGCATATATTTATGCACGCAAACATTATCAAAGAGGCATCATGGCTATATCCAGTTTAATGAACTCAAACAAAAGCATTCTTCCACCATTTTGTTAATCAGGCCTGACGGTTAATGAAGTTTTAATTTACACCTAATCAGATCTTATAAAGCATGCTCAGTCGCCTAGGACTGTGCAGGGACACATAGGATCCAAGAGACTGGCTCTTCAGAGACCACCACTCCACTCTCATTAATGTTCAAAGGTCTCTGTTCCTCCTTCTTGGCACAGGAATCTTCAGATGTGTACTCTGAGCAAGTCAGTGTGTAATTTAAATGTTATTTTATGTCAGATCCTCTTTGTTATATCATTAACAAATGGGGTTGACAGACAAATGAGAAAAAGAGGGGGTACACGCAGAGCCATCAGTTGGATTTGGAATGTCAAATATTTGCACTCCAACCAGATGGGATAAAATATTTTATAGGCTGTTACTTTACACACATTATTCTCCTGATGCTTGACTGTTGATCCATGACTATCAGATATATGCTAAAATATTAGAAATAGTGGCTGGTGAGGAAAAAGTTAAATTATGAAACAATGCTGTGTAAAACATATACATAATTTCACACACACTCACAAAACAAAATACGTATTTGTTCTTTACTGTAATGCTTTCTTCATACTTGTTAATAAAGCACATCTTTGTTATTATAAGATAAGTCAAATCTATCTTATTTTTGGAGTCCATCCCAGTCAAAGAATTGAAATAAACCTAAAACAGATTTCTTGTCTCTCCATAGTTTCATATTACCATGTAATGAAATATCTGGAACAGTTGTTTATGTCCATTTTGTCACTACTCCCCTTCAAGAACAGTTCACAGGGATTGCAAATACTTTGTTTTGCTGTTACAACTCTGTGATATTGGTAAATATCAATACTGATCATTAAAAATGATGGAGAGGCAGTTCTTGTCTGCAAGATGATTTTATGAAGGTCAGATTCAGTTTTTCTTCATTTACTTTTTTATGGAGAAACAACATTTCCTCTCAAAATCACCTCCATATGGGAAATTCTCAGGCCTCACTAATTTACTATATTTTACAGTACAGTGGGTTAAAGACTTTTATGGATTATTCAAAATAACAGCTTGACTTTAAAAGTAAAGCTGTTCGAACTTGAAACATATTGCAAAACTGAATGCTTTCAGTTCTTGGCTTAAATATCTTTGTTTTTACATTTACATTTTACTGTTTTCATATTCACCAACTTCCAAAGCATTTGTAAGACATATAGTGAGAAATTCATTAAACAAATGTTAAATAACTGTTAAATAACCCCTGTTAAATTGTGATGGAGAGTCTGTTACTTGCATAACATAAGAATATTTGTAAACCAAATCACATTAAAGGAAGGGATGTGTAGTACTGGCTGGTGACTTGTGACTGTAAAGTCCCGCTAATAAAGCTTTTAAGAGTAGTCATTTCTATTAATATTAATACTATGTTGTGAATACCATAAAAAAGCGTTATTATGGATGACTAACAACTGTGTTGTGGAGCATTATTTTAAAATAGAAGTACTCATCTGGTAAGTGTGCATTCCAATCTCTAAAACAACTCAGTCACCTATACTTGAATAACAGTGCATATGCTTCATTGATATTCAATCCACTCTGTGGTCTCTTGCTGATTTTTGGTCTCTTCTCAGATGTGATTCAGAGTATCATGTAAGTCATACCTCTCATAGGCCAAATGTCCTAACTGCATACTTTCTCATGAGAGAGAGAACTCAATCTGTGTATAGTGTGAAATCTGTGATATGTCCTAGCAGCTCTATCAGCTGTGCCGTTCATTCACATGCTGTATTGTTGACTTAAAATAAAGAGGTTAGTTTCACTCTTCGTAAAAAGAGGAGGGAGAGCGCCAAGGTCAAGTTCCAGTTAAGATACTGTCAACTGAAAAATGTTCTCCAAGTGTACATGTCCACTGGTGTGCGTCTCACAGGTCAAACATATCATATGTGAGATGTACACTGGTATTGGAGAATTATCATTATCAAGTGAAATACAATAAATATATCTTGTCACGGAGATGGGAAAATGCATTTGTTTCTTTAATTATTTTTTAATAGTTTGCAACTTCTCTTCCAATGACCAAAATAGCTAACCGTAATACTCAGGCACCACAGCGATACAGCTATTAGCACTGTTACCTCACAACAAGAAGGTCCTGAATCCACCAGCTGGCTTGAGCCTCCTGTGTGGAGAGTTCCTTGTTTGCATGGGTTCATTCTGGGTATTCTCGCATCAGCGGATTAGATTAATTGTTGATTGTAATTGGCAATAGGTGTTGTGGTTGTCTGTCTTTCTATGTTAGCCCTTTAACACACTGGTAACCTGTCCACGGTGTACCCCACCTTTCATCTTATTACAGCTGGGATAGGCTTCATACAGACAACTCTATGTCAGTCAAGACCATTGAACCTTTCCGATTCTATGGAATCAGCCCATAAAAATCAAAAACCATGCCTGATTTAAATTTTGCCTTCAAAGTCATCTTGTCATGATATCGGCTCAGCAACTATTTTTTAGATTGCTCCCCATAGATAAAAGCCTTTGTAATACACGCTAAATCCCATCTATAACAGGCTAACTTCATTTTCCAAATATGAATGTGGAAGAAACTCCAGGAAGCCAAATCTGGCTAGTAGGGTTGGTGGTGAGTGAAGATTATATCAATGTGGCCAAAAAGAACTGTTGTGTTGTCAAATGATGGCAAGCACCACAGTCCTGTAGCTTTCTGCTGAACATTGTCCTTCAGCACATCATGATATTAGGGTGAAACTCTTTATGTTTGTTACTTTGTTTTCTTTCACTTATTTCTGCAAATACAACGTAATTGTTTAAAGTGAGAAGTGAACAGCTCGTTTTGGTCATTTAAATAAATCCAAGTTCAATAAAGGCTTTAATAGTCTGAAAAAACATTTGTGTTAAATAATAAAATACAAGATTGACAATGTATGCTTTATATCGGTTGCTAATTAAAACACGGTGCCATTATTCAGCGAGGAAGAACTTAAATAAATTAATACATCTAAATGCTCTAAATTCAATCTCAAAGAAATGGGCCAACTGTAGAAGGAAGAAATGAGAATGAATTTCAGTCTTGAACCTGTAGGGGTTAAATAATAAGAAAATATAAAATGCCAACATTCTTAATCTTTCAAACTGAAAGCACTTTCGGGCTTAGCTTCTGATAATAAACATAGCTTTAGGACAGTTGAGTGTGGCATCTATCTTCCTCTCGCTCTCACTCTCTCAATTTCTGTTCATTCAAACAGAAGTAACTGCAAGTGCCAGCAACACATTTTGACATCTGCTGGTGGTGGCAGTAATTCATGACAAACATCCACACTGCCTGTCTACATCCACATTTGACACAAATGTGTAGCCATCATCACTGCTTCCACAAAACAGATACAGGCCGGTAAGCCGCAAATCCTATTTTTGACCACAGCCGATAATTCTTGCAAAAACCAGAGAGTCAATATTTTATCACAGGGGTACAGCAAACACATGCAGATGCATTGTTGGTATGTTTTCTTCTTAAATATTGATTCCTAAGCCACTCTGCAGCCATCTGGTCTGTGGAATATATTCTGGATGTGAAACGCACACACACACACACACACACACACACACATACAGCCACGTGTGCAGATGCGTTGTTATGTCTCTCAGAATATTTTACACACTCAAACATATGTGCACACAAGCAGTCATTACCAAGATTTCAAGTGACACTGCTTTGACATACAGTTAGTCAGCTCCAACCCTCGTCCTAACTATAGAACCATAAATCAAAAAGCAATTCCCAACCCTTTTAAACCTAACTTTAACTTTAACTT
The DNA here is from genome assembly GCF_000239375.1 of Pundamilia nyererei. Classification (NCBI taxonomy): domain Eukaryota; kingdom Metazoa; phylum Chordata; class Actinopteri; order Cichliformes; family Cichlidae; genus Pundamilia; species Pundamilia nyererei. The sequence continues at coordinate 467,259 of NW_005187547.1, read as the reverse complement.
AACCCAACCCCAAAGCATATCTGGACCTTAAATTATCGGGTACATTGGTAATACTCAACTACACAATGACACATGAAGGTGAGCACATACAAGTGAATGTGAAAAACACATGAACACACAAGCATCATCTTTTTTTGCCAGCTCTTACACAAAGACTCACAAGGGCAGACACCCTTGCACTTGCCTCTCACATGCCCTTGCTCAGAGGGGAAACAGATTTCTTTCCAAAAACGAGTAACAGAGACACATGAAAGGACGTTCAATTTGTTTTGTTCTGGATTCCAAATGTAATTTCACATGACTGTCTCAACCGCAGTCGCGTTGCCTGCAACAATGGCCTTGTTCCACTCATTTGCCTCTTTCTTCATGTGTCACCGCTGAAGTGCCTTTGGACAGCTTCAAGCTGCAGATGTTGCTAGAGCACCTCCTTCCTCATATACAAGCACTTTATTCGTCAGCGTAATTGTATTAGAATGCACCTCCAATCCTCTGTAACAGAAAGATGTAAGCCGCTTCGCTTGCTTGTGGAGGGATCAACAGTCTGTCCTTTAAAAGCCTTGCAAAGCTGTGTGTGTGTATGTGTGTGTACATATACAGTATGTGCATCTACAGTTCTCTGTGTATACACACTTTGCATCCGTCCACACATATTTCTTCACCTCAGTCACACATACAGTCATACAGTATAAGCAGAACCACCTCTGTGTAGTGTGATTAGGTATAGCTGTCGTTAAATTGTGCTGAGCACAGCCAGGGCATTGCTGAGGATTGGGTAGCCCTGTCTCCACAGAGAGAGAGATCAAGAGAGAGGGAGAGGGAGACGGAGAGAGAACACACACAGACACGTATACACACACACACACACACACACACACAGTCTGTCTGTCTCCACCTTGTCTTTAGCCCGTCGCCAGGAAGCAGCTGGCCTGAATATCTGAGTGCCTTTAATGAATTGACATATTTTGGGTGTGAGACTTTGGTGATTAAAAGCAATAAGACTAATATTTCTGGGTTGGTTTGGAGTCAAAAGGGGATTCTCCTACGAGAGAAAGCGATGGAGGAATGTGAGGAGAGAGAGCAATGTGCTTTGCAATGTGCAGTGTCCCAGTCCTCCCCAGTACAACACTTGGGGAATAACCCTGATTAGAGCAGAAGGAGTACAAATGAAGCTTTTTAAAAAAGGGGGAAGGAGTTAGGAGAGACATTTGTTGGTTGCTCTTAGAACTGGAGCCCTAGACTGCTTTGGTTGGAGGTTTGTATTTCATTTAGTTTGTGATGGAGGCACACTGTAGAACTCTGGGTTTGACCTTTCAAAACTAATATCTAAAACATTTCTAAAACTCATGTTAAAGTTACAGACTAAACACAACAAGCTAATGTAGCAGTTTAAACTTACAGTATGTAACATTTGGCTCCCATTTTCTGGCAGCAAGTACAAAAACACTGATGACCCTTACGATGTATGCCTATAACGGTAATTTCTGTTGGTTCTGTCTGTTTTTTTGACTGCAACCCTTTCACTTAATGCATTTTTTCTTTTAGTTATGTGAAGCAAAAGAAACTTTTCTTGCACACTCTAGGTTTTTCCTCCACACCACCACATTTGTTGTTGCTACAGCTTACCTGATCTCCATGATGATGGTCCACTCTTTAGTTTTGGCAAGCCAATCATGGCAGTTGGTAAAATGATGATAACAATTTATAACAACTATTCATAAAAGGCTTAAGAACTTTTCCAATTTGTATATTTGTGCACCACAGTTTTTTTCCTTTTAAATGAACATGATCAGTTATCTTTTTAAAAAAAAAAATCACTACCTTACTATCAGTTGTAAAAAACACCCATTATGCCAAGGAACATCAATATTATGCTTTATATCCAATATCAACCAACATGGATGTAAGAGTGGTATACGAGAGTACAGCATGTCTTAATGCCACACAAAAGACTGGATTTTGCAGACTTTTTTAATTGTGTCTTGATATGCCTCGCAATTAGTAACATGATACAACTAAAATAAATAATCCATGTTTTTCTACAAAAAATCTAGAGTTTTCTCTAACCTTAAAAATGCCACCACTTTCATGGTTAAATAAAGGATTATTATAAGATGGCACAGGATCCAAAACAATCACTGACATTGAAGTCAAGGTTCGCAAATTTAGTTTTTCCAAAGTTGACATCTTGTTGCAACGGGGTTATTTTATTCATTCATCTGGAAATGCCTCCAATTTAATTTAAAAGGGTAAAAAATGATATTTGGTTTGAACATCCTGCTTTCTCTGACTGTCTGTTAGCAAGGTTATGTTTTGCAGTCAAAGTAACTGAAATGGCTCTTTGGTCTTAAAGATGTTTCCCAACCTTTCCAAGAAGCTTTTCAGCTTCCTTTGATTCATAACATCTAGATATAATTTGAAGTGATGCAATATGTTTAAAGAAAGCCTAAAGTGAACATTTTGGCAGCTAATATATAGTGCCTCAAACTGTGCCTCGAGGCATGTCTCCCTGGATATTTTCATTAAATGATCATCTTAGGTCACAGTGCTTCTTCAACACATTAATGCTTTTTTTTTATTTGCACACTGTGCTATTACTCTGTGAAAGCAGTTTAGCTTGAAAGCTACGGTCATGCCAAAAGTCATGACATTAAATATTATCTTTAAAGCAATGCTTCATTTAATTAGCCTACAAGTCTGACAGATATTTAACATGAATCACTTCCCTGATATGTCTAACAGAACACATAATCGGAGTAAGAAGTTTCAGTGCAGATATGTTGTGATTTTTAAAAAAAGAGAAGAAAAGGAAAAAAAGAAGCACTTGAAACATACAGATGGAAAAAATCTATGTTTACCTCATCCAGTTGTTGCACTCAATGGTATGAAAGCTGACAGTTGACAGGTCAGGGTGTGGAGGTTTAACTTTAACATATCACAATTTTCAGAGCAGCAGTAACGTACAATGGATAGACAGAATACTCGAAAACATACCTTCCCACATGTGCAGACAAACACGCAAGTCCAAATTGAATATTAGTTCAATTACATTAATAATTTTATATAGCATAATGCAAAAGTGCTGCTGCACATAAACAGCATATCACACATATCAGATTTAACCGCATAATTCCCAATATCATCCCTGCTGGCTTATTTTCTTTCTGTAAATCTGAAGACATCCTTAATTCAAACACAATATTGGGCTTGAAGAGCTGTACTGGACACAGATTTGTCTATATCTTGCAAAAACATGGAAGAAATGTCTTGACCCTAATCTTGTGCATACAGTTTTATCAATATACAGTATGTGTATGTATGCCTAAGACTCATTATCTGCATGAATTTGTATTTTAAGGCTGTTTGTTTCTTCAGCACTCAGTGACTCTTCACAGATTTCTTTTTGTGCCTTTGT
>NW_005187547.1:431054-463724 GCF_000239375.1 Pundamilia nyererei | reverse complement strand
GTGTGAAGCAAAAATGACAACGTGAGACAATAGTGACACTTGCGTAACAGTGGCATCTTTTACTGTTCTGATCGTATGCTTCATGTCACCACACTGTCACTCATTCTGTTTCTTACTTTTAACAAGGTCCAGCACTGAGTGCACCATTAGTGTTTGCAAACAAGCATGTTGTGTATGTGTAATACTTAGATAATGTGATGTGTATCATTTAATGTCCACTGTATAACCTAGAAAAATAAAAGGTGTAGCGCTATCAGTGGAATTTCAGTTAAAGTATGCATGTAAAGGTTATAGTTCTCATAGTATTATTAACAATATATGTTGTCTTCATTATAGTGCATATACTGTATGTAAGTATATACTTAGATGTCTGTGAAGGTTCTCCATACTTGATGTAGATATGGAGTTGCGTTAGTATATACAGCATTATGAACTTATTTTTGTGCTTATGGTATAGTTGTGGGCAAAACACTTTTAAATAAATACACCTATGTTGCGTGTGTTTTCACAAACTGCTTTTGACAAACACTGACACGCACACACACACACACACACACACACAGAGGATTTAATAGTTCAATAAATTGCATCGCATGTATGTTGCACCTTACCTTTTATGTTCAGCTTTGCAGGAGATTTCACAGCCGCCTACCAATTTTTGCCTGATTGACAACCTAAAGGTGGAGTCCACTACTGCAAAGTGTTTACTCACCAAAGGCATTAAACATAACTGTCAATTAGGAGTGGAAGTCAAGGCTCCTAATGGCCTTGTTTAGACTTTTGTGCGGACATGTATTAGTGTGTCTCAGTCTAAGAGCGAGTGTGTGCGTGTGTGTGTGTGGACTTAGACACGTAAGGATCACTATGAAATCCTGCACAACTTACTCTCCCCTTGATCATCCAGAGTAGTGAACATTTCACTTGACACCTTTACGAGAGGACAGGACCTTGGACTCATTTTTAACGTCCCCCCTCATTCACTTTGATGTGTTTTATTAAACACAACTGCACCTGATTTGTACGCCTCTCTCTTTGGTCTCTCGGTTTTTCCCTGAATATTTGTAGTACTTGCCTTTGACTCTGAACATCAGCAGTATTTATGGATAGGTCTTAATGGGTGAGTTTACCATGGAGGGTTTAATAGCATCAAACAGGTTAAAATAAAAGACAGGTTACATTAAAGGCTAATGGTGCTTTTCATATTATTTTGCCTTACTTTTACACAAGACCTCAAATTTGCTATAAAAAAATAAGTGGTATTGTTTCTGATATAGTTCTATAAAGCTAAGTTCACATCTTGGAATTTCAGCTGGTTATTTTAAAAGCATGATCTCACTGTATCATGCAAGAGAATAGCTGCATTACATCCTCAACGCAAGAAAACAGGCTAATTATTCTTGCTTCTGTCTGCCCATGATAGACACATGCATACTGAATCTAAAATAATATGCAAGTGTCAATTTTTCTTTTAACATCTGGGCATCTGTAGCAAATCAGTCAACTGCCTAATAGTCTTCCTTAACATCATGTCAAATTAACACTGCACCTCCAGTAAAGGACAACTGTAAAATAGTAATTGGCTACAGTGAAACTTTAGCTTCAGCAGGTGTGTATCAGAGATAAACGCTTGAGCCATTTTGGAGGAGAAAGTGTTGATAGGAGGATAAAAGATACACAGAGCTCATGAATTATCTGCATATGCGAGCTACTTATTTGATCAGCGATAAGGGGAATGAGTCCACTTGCTCTCAAGTCTGTGCTCGCATGAAGCCTATGAGCCCTGCGATAACATCAATGTAGTTTTCAATGACGACTAGTCCTTAGTAACGATCGCATCTTTGTTGGTAGGCTATTTGTTGGGATTATGTCTTTATTTGGTATGCAGTGCATGGAACTAAAAGAATATCTAGATTAGTTTAAATCATTCCCCGACACTAAAACATTGCTTTATGGTACTAAGCAAACCGTCTGTTTTGCCCTTGAGGATCAATATCGAGGCTGTGTCAAGGTTACCCTAGTTTCTTCCACAAATAGTCTGAATGGATGTGGACCAAAGAAGAGCTATTTCAAAAGAGTCAGGAATTCCTCTGCACAATTGTGACTAATTGTGGCATAAATTCATAATCGTTTCATAAGGGGTTTCACAGCTTGAAATTTGTCATGTGCAATGTCCGCCTTGTTCCTATTTTCACCTGCCGTTTCTCTCAGTCAAACAAAGAGGAGGGGTGGAAGTTTCTTTTCATGTGTTCAAAGGTGACTGGTTGCCGAGCACTTTCTCTTTTTTTTTTTTTTTTTTTTTTTTGAATGAAACAATAACACTTTTTTATTGCAAGCAAATGTTGACATTTGAAGGGAGCAGCAGCAGGTGACAGAAAGAAAAAGCCAGTGAGAGGCAGGGCCCCTATGTGCTCTCGAGACTGCCTCCGGTGCTATTTGACAACAGTGCGTGTCCCTGGGGGAGCCCACCTGAGAATAAAGTATGCATTTCAATAAATCAGCTGCTAATGAAAGCATTTTGACTGAGGAAGAAACTGGCCAGGTGCTATAACATTCATGTCTTCCGTCTACTGCAGCAGTCTGTTAGTGAGGTAGAGGTAAATGATAAAATACTTCAATTCACAGCACTGATGAACCAAAGAACCTGAAAAAAAATAGTGATGGTTTCATGAATAATCCAAAGGTGACTTTTACACCATCCTGGGAGTGTAACACTATTTACTCTTTGAGCAAAGTATGCATTTATGTCACAAAGACTTGTGTTAACTTAAGAGGTGGTCTAAGTGAGTTAAGGTAGGTTTACCCTTCACTGCTCCCTTGGTAGCAGCTAAATATTACGTCCTTGGTATGGGGAGGGGTGGGGGTCCCATGACATTTGGACTGCTCCAAAGCACAAATTCAACTGGAAAATGAAGGATTAGCTTTTAGTCTAGCTGGGAGCAATGATGGAGGCCTCTTCTTGGAGGATGTCAATATTGTATATTTGAGTATTTCATACCTTATATCACAATAAGGTGAAAAAATATTTAAATTAATAATTAGAATAATAATACGTAAAGACTACCTTTTTTCTTTCTAATTTGTTCAGTTAGCTGTGTGATATAATATCCAGCCATGATGAAAAGCAGTGAAAAGCCTGTCCGATTAGGGCCCATCACACAGCCCATTGGAGCTGGCAGATGCTTAGATAGACTTTTATGGATTGCTCAATGCCGTGCTGTAATGAAGCAGGCAGTGCTGACCCATCCTGAACCAGGCTAAAAAGCTCCAGGGACGGCCCCGCTGGGAGCCCATAATGCCCGATGCGTCCCACGGCTGTATTAATCACACTGAAAAATAAATGTGTGGCAGAGAGAGGGGAGCTGGGAGAAAAATGAAATAAAATAATCATCTCGTTTATCCCCATCAAGGTCCTGAATATGTGACCGAGGGAGATCCCCTGACCAGACGCTTTAAAAGAAAATGATTGTCCATTTAGAAAGAATGGATTGTGCAATCTGTGAGAACTCATAATCTTCATGAAAAGTGAGATTCATCAAACATCTCCCATCTGCAACTGACAAAACAAAAGAATAATGAGCAGAAAGAATAAAAAAAAAAGGAATAAAAAATGCAACAGGGTTAAACAGTGTTATGACTAAAAGAAAGACTGCCAAAGATGAATGTAATAGTTGGGAAAACAGTTTAATATTTTCTCATTTGAATAATGGATATAATACCCCACCAGTATATCTTTACCAGCGAGTTTTGATTTTATTTACATTCAAAGATATAAATTAGTAAAAGTACTCCTGATAACAAGATTGGGTCGCCTTTTTCCCAAATGCGTTTCAAATAAAAACCGTCCATAATATATATATATATATATATGTATGTATATATATTTACAAAACAAACGGACGATGTCAGTTTCCCATTTTTGCAATACAACTTGCATAAATTATAGGCATCGTTTCGCCATCCTTTTAAAAAAATAAATATCAAATGTAGGCTATTCCACTTTGAAGTCCTCAAGTTCACTTTAGTTCAATTCGGTCCACTTTGCGTCCCCAAGACACCTCGGTTTCAGGCCAAATTTTAGTTTTTATTTTCACACGTAAATATATACTGAAATAATATACCGTGGCAAATAAGCAAACTAGAGGAACCTGAGAAATAACATGTAAATCACATATAATGGGAGATCGGTTTCAAACCAGCATATGTAATTGTCGTCCAAATTGCCTCAAACAGAACGGCGGAAATAATACAATAACATTCTGACAAACGTGAGCTGAAGAAAAAGTCCCAGTCTGCGTGGGGCTTAGAAAGCGGTAGCAGCTGTCATTCCGACTAAATGGTGGCACCAGATCCGATTTGGAGTAAAGGTTATGTGGGTTAAAACGTGAGGCTAAGGGGTGGCGTCCTTTGTCGTTTTATAGTCAAAGCAATTGTGACACCTACCTGCAGACCATGGAAATTAAAAAAAAGTCCCACACGATCAAATGATCAATTTCGTCCACCACCACAGAAAACATGAACAAAAACACCTCTATACTGCAAGTGCTCATTAAAAATGAGGGGGGGGGGGGGTGTCTCTGCTTATACTGCTACTAAAACGTCCTTAAGCTATTCGTCGGCATGTAGGGAAAGCTTTAAATGTGCGCAAGGAAAGTAACCACCACAGCTACCTAAGTGACATTTGAAAACGTGAAGTTCCACGATGACTGCACACAGCAAACAAACTCATTTGTTTGCTTTTGGCTGACTCTGTGTAATTAGAATTATTCCAGGTTGAAAGATAAGGTCTTGGGCCCGCTGCGCGCGCGCGCACACACAGGAAACATTAAAAATAGGATTCCTGCTCAAAACTATGGCAACATTTTGTCTGCTTATTGGATTCACAGGGTGCCCACTGTGTGTGTGTGTGTGTGTGCGCGCGCGCGCCCGCGCGTGTCTGAGCGCATGGATAAGCTTATTTCAGGCCCGTCCTTCATAGTGTTGTTTTAATCTGTATCTGTAGACGCGATCTTGTAAGTTTTGTTTGCAATTGGCTTGTATGTTATATCCCTACTGCTTTGTAAGGCAAGATTGTTGCAAATAGAAACCCCGTCACCGGATTCTTATGATCCCGTGGGATCATCGGAAAGATCAAAATATGCGTAGTTTTTTTTTCTTTTTTAAGGGCTGGTGGGCAATTATAAATTGATTACTCCGGGAGATTACTGCAATGGAAACGAATAACAGGCCATAGTGCGCGTTCATTTCCTTACTGCGCTGAAAAATGTCCAACTTAATAAGTCATTTAGTCTCATATTCAGTCCTAAAATGTACTCTTCTTAGCACAAATGAAAAATCACGTCGTGTTAGCTGTTTCTTGTGAAAGATCGCTTGAATATGAAGGCTTCAGTTTGTTCTGTTTTGGTGCTATTTGTTTTTTTTTGTTTTTTGTTTTTTCTTTCCCGAAACAAGGCTAAAGAGTTCAGATCATGCTTTGGTGTCATTGCAGTGACACATGGAAGTGAAAAAGAAAACCAGTTAGTTTGCATTGGAAACAAGTGAGCTCATTTTACCTCCAGCGTGGCGCCATTTCCTTACAGGGTTGAATTAAAATACAAATTTAGGACTCAACACTAGATTAAATAAGTTTTCATAAGTTAGTCTCTCTCTTTTTTTTATTATTATGATTTTTTTTTTACCGCGTCATATTTTACGTACCTTTCTTTGCTTCTAAATTTGCGGTTCTGAAATGCTGTTGCTGCTGCTCAACAACAATCTGGTTTGGATTATTTTTAACGAGGGGAGAGTCTGGCCTGTGTTTGGGGTTTGTGCTGGCCTCCAGAGCCTGCTGAGAAGAACTGAGACCCTCGTTTGCAGCAGCAGCGGCAGCGGCGGCGGCGGCAGCAGCCAGACTCACTCCAGATGAATTAGTGTACCGCAGGATCCCTTGACCCTGCAGGGGGCTGAAGTTGCCATAGTTTGTGTAATTGCTATAAAAGGGTGAAGTGTAATAAATAGGTCTTCCGAGGATGGAGGGGGGCGGGTAGAGGGAGGGCGAACTGGCAGCCGGGGAGGCTGCGGAAGGCGTTGGGGAAGTGAGAAGTCCACCGCTGGAGGAGGGGCAATTTGGTTGCCCAGTTGACTGCCCCAGTTGCTGTTGCTGATGTTGGTGCTTTTGGTCCGAGGTAGCAATTTCCGCCAGCGACCACAATTTGGGTTTGACCGTGGGGTTAGGAGGCGCTCCCGAAGAAGGCCTGTTGTCAAGGCATGAGGAGGATTTATTGGTGTTAATATTGTTGCTACTGACGAGGCTCCGTGCTAAATCCTCGCGTTGGCTGTGGAGGTGGTGGAGATGGTGGAGGTGGTGGTGGTGATGGTGATGACTGAGAACTGGAGCTTCTACTCCGGTCAGTGGCGATGACGTGACGGGTTTAGGTGAAAGCTGAGCCCGCTGGTCGCGGTTTGGGTCCTCGCCGTCCTCTTCGCATTTGTCGCCGGCTTGTTCCGAGCCAAGCTCGCCCACACAGCTGACCTTCTCCCCGTCTGACTCTGCCGAGCAGGAGTGGTCCGTCAGGGTGTCTACGTGCAAGCTGATGCCTAAGACGAGCATGCAAATAAATGGAAAAGGGTTAGAAATGTTAAAGAAAGTGAGAAAGTCTCAAAAGTAAACTGTATAAAACTTATAAAGTCCATTAATCGTTAATACTTTACAGCCAGCCTTACTTAAATAGTGGTACATGCATCATTTATAAAGTAGGCTGGATTTAATGTATATTTTATACCATAACAATTGTACTGTCTTTTTTTTTTTTTTTTTTACATAATCATGCACGTCGACGTTTTCATCGTAACAATATTAACAGTCTAGTTTTATTGAGACCACTTATGGCTACTGCTATGCTCGGTGTCTGCTTGCCAGTGACCTGTCATTAATCACGCTTAAGAAAATAAAATGTTCCTTCTAACAGGTCATTACGTGTAGCTTGAGTCTTAGAACCTCGTTTTTCATTAAAAATTGATATCAATCAACGTGGCTACCTAAATAGTTCGTGGACTCGACTGTCTTGCAAACACATTTTAATTTTAAATATATATATATATATGTGTGTGTGTGTGTGTGTGTGTGTGTGTGTGTGTTAGAACTATAATTCATGTAACTGAGTTATAATTTCATCTCTTTGATATTTTGACATAAAGCAGCAGTGCAGCACATAACTTGTGAAGTAAATAAAATGGGCACCCCCTCCTTCCCATTCAACTCTGAATTGATCATGACCTGGTCGCCGGATAATACCCCACCTTCATCCTCCGCTGAAGCCTCGCTGTTATCCAGGGTTTTTTCTGAGCGCTCCACTTCTTTCCTCTCGCCGTCCCCGTCTTCTTCGTCCTCGTCTTCGCTCTTATTCCGGGGTGCCCATGTCATCTTATTCTCCTTCTTGAGCCTCCTCCGAGCGTTTGCGAACCAAGTAGAGACCTGTGTCAGGGTCATCTTGGTGATAATTGCCAGCATGATTTTTTCTCCTTTCGTCGGATACGGGTTCTTCCTGTGCTCCTGCAGCCAGGCCTTCAAGGTGGCCGTGGCGTCCCTGGTGGCATTTTTGCGGTAAGCCGGGTCGTTGAGCTGGAAGGGGTATCCTGGGCTCCCGTAAGGGGGATAACTCAACGCCCCGGCCATGCCTGTGGTGTGCGCGTCGTATGGAGAGGACTGGATAAAAGTTGGAGGAAAAAAGAAAGAAAGAAAAAGTCAAGAGCTGAGCTGAGTTAGACTGACATTAAAAAGAATTAAAAAAAAATTGACATTAATGTGGCTTGTACAAAGTGACTTATATTGAAAAACAATTTCCTATACGTTGGACATTACAAATTTATATGTATATATAAACTTTACATTTTGACGAATAATAATAAATGATAAGACAAAAATTACATCATAAGTAGCTATAACTGTATATGCTTTATTCAACAGTGTTTAAAAAAGTAGGCCTATAACCATTCCTTTTTGAAAAACGTGTCCAAACAAGTGAAAAATGACGGGACTCAAATATAAAAGTAGTACCAGATTTTATCTTCATTTTATATCAATTATATATTATAAAGTGATTTAAATATCGTCGCAGGATTTCGGAATGCAGTGGACTGTTTCATATAAACAAAGCATAAATAATAACTAATTGTTTAAGTATTATTGTTGTTATTGTTGTTATGGTTTAACCCACTTGTCGGGTTGAATCAAAAAGGACTAATTGTAAACAGGCATGCTGAACACATCGTGGGCAAAAGCAGGCCACAAAAAGCCGAGGAGTAATGGTTAACTAATGGTTAGGATCATTATCGGATTAACTAATAACAGGGTTCCCCTTTATATAGCAGTTAGGATAACAAAAAGGAAATTTTAATTTTCTTTAATCACCTATTAACCAACTCATTTCCTTTCAGTGGCTGCTTTTTGTTTATGGTGGCAGCTCCAATGTGTTAACATATCGTCTCTTTGCAGCATTAGAAATCCCATTAGCGAATCACTTGATGTGCACCTTTCCTAGAACGCTTGAGGTGCCCTGTGTCATTAACATTGCGAGTCATGCTTTTCGTGTTAAAATTTAGTTTATTTAACCAAGAATTATACCACCCCATCCATTCCTGATTTTAGTGCGTGGCTGATGAAGAAAAGGGTCATAGTTTGTGTTATATTCGATTTCTATGGCGCATAAAGTCGATGCTTAGAAGCCAGACGCTTAAAAGGCAATCCTAGGTATTCCATTTTATACAATTAACTGCGCAGGAAGTGTTAAGCGTCAATAAAGCCATTCCAATCTGCGGCTCACGATCAAAAATCCCATTTAAGCCAAGGGGGTCAAAGATTTTTATAGCGAGGACCCCTCTAGGAGGCCACCAGATATGAATGTATAGCACTCCATGGTAAAGTTCCGCAACTACTTTCTGTGGAGTGAATCATGACAAAAAAAAAGAAAAGAAAACGCAAACCGATTTATCGGCGCTGTTCGCCTGCGACTTTAAAACGCCGACAATCGCCTTCTCTGAAGCTTTATCATAAAGAAACACAAAGAAGATGTTTTACCATGTACGATGGGAATCCCGTGGTTGGATCCGTGGAGTATGACAGTGGAGTGGAGAAGCCTGCACCGGCCGAAGCGGAGAAAGCAGCTGACCCGGGATATGGGCTGAAGGCTGAGCCAGACGACGACCTCGCCAAGTCTTCGTTCCGCGGGGCGGCCAAAGCCGAGGCCCCGTAAGCCGGACATGAATACAGCGCCAGAGAGCCCGGGGGCTGGTAGAGGTAACCCTGAGGATAGGACATTGGTGAGCGCGCGTTAGGTCGCCGAATCCAAAAAGGGGGAGGAAAAAAAACGCACAAGGCGGCGGACAACAGCGGCCAAAATAATAAACAATCAACTCAATAATCAGCCGTGCAAACAGTCATCAGAGAGTGAAAATAAAAAAAGGCCTCCCTCCACTGCCCCCTTACTGGGAAAAACCCCCCGAAAGATCTGTTAAAGTGCCCACATAGAGGCAATGTGGCATGCGTCTTGATCCCCTAGCGTCCGATGTTTTTAGTACGCAGCACTATGAAGTGAGGAGTTAGGAGGGAACGAGCCAGTGGAGTTTCAGACACACAGAGCATTGGGGGAAACAGGAGCTGTCACTCTGGCTCATCTGAATATCCCATCCCCGCCCCCTTTCTGTCTGATAGAAATGGAGCCTCGGAACATAACCAAAGAATCCACACGGCAAATCTTAGCGTCCGTCCGTCCTATGAATAGACGTTTGACTTGGAATGAGGCTATTTAAAACTTTTTTTCACCCCCTTAGTATCAGACATATCCTCCAACTAAATGTTATAGTGATCCCAAATTATTAAGTCCAAGCCTCGCAGTTATAGCTCATTTTCCATTTGTTTCAAGAGAAATTCACCATGATTATACAGTCGACTCGCAACGTCCGTTTCAGTTTCATTATTTCAAAAACGGTTAAATCCAATTTAATTGGCTTTTTAGGCTGAGTATTTTTGCAGCACATGACATGCGCAGAAAGGGCGGTGAAATAAAAGTTCATCTGTTTTACTGACAGTATTTTTTTTCTTGTCGTTTTATTTTGCTTTAAAACTAAGTTGACTGTGGTACACGGTGTCTGTGTGATTAAATCCAATCCAATAACAACGGAAAGGCTGAGGAGGGAGATCGAACAGGAGCGAGAGTATAAAATGGCCAATGCTCTCCACTTGCAGCTGGTTATTTTGCCTGTAGTTCACAAACCGACACATCCATGAACGTATGTGTATTCCGATATGTAGGCGCTCCTCACGCAGTGCGCGCTCTGGCCTGCGGGAGGCGTACACCGCTCCCGAAGTTTCACTACTTAGCGCATCTACATGGCCTCCGCTTATTATTACAATTTCATTCATCACCAGTAATTACATAGGAGGTTGTGGTCTGTTGTCGCTTCATCAAGGGCGGTGTTTCCTCTATGCAGACACCAAGATTAACCACCAACTCCAACCAAGCTTGTTTACTTGGTCAGTGCGTTTGGATGCTCACCTGTACGCGTTGTAGTATATCTGTGTGCACTTAGGCCTGTCTTCTTGCTAATTAATGCATAGTCATTTGTGATTACACGCATTATGACCTCTGTTGGAGAAAAGAGATACAACACGCCGTGGCGACAACCTGAAACCAGTTTTGGAACAGACAGTCGAGGTGGCAGCTGTTGGCGGAAAAAAAGTGTAGCCTGGATTGGTTCAAATGAATGTGTATTCATCTAATAAGTTACTTATTCCTTCGCTGCATTGTGTTGTAAAAACAGTCTGTTCTGGGGGCATAATAACTGGGAAATAGTGATGTTTTGTGATCTGTTTGTGCATTTATATGGGCATCATTTTAACTTATTTCACTTGTACTAATTCGTCTATAACAGGTGACCTGTTAGCATGTGAATAATTTATATATAGGCCTCACACCTAATTAACATAAAATCTAATGTAAAAGAAGTAAATTTTGATTAATACTATATATGTGGATATTACTACTACTGGTACTACTACCAATAGTAATAAAAATAATAACAACTATCTGTTATAAATTACTCAAAGTGTCCATATATTTAATCATTAAACATATTTTTTTTAAAGAAAAAAGTGAACAAATCAATCACTTACACATAGTGTTGCCCAAAATGTGTATTTTCACATTTTAATAGTTTATAACACCATATAACTATACCGTTACATACAGTTATAGCATAAGGCAGGCAATTTACCATTTGTTAATTTTAACCACATGCTGTATTACTCTCATTTTTTTTTCAACAGAAATTTACATTTGATTATTCTTAAAATCGACACGACCTAACATTGTTGTCCTAAAATTCCATAGTAGCTGGACCTCTAGAACACTTTTTAAAAACTCTGTTCCCGGAAATACATACAAAATAAGAGTAATATAAGTAAAGTTTTACTATAGGTACCTTTTTAAATTGTTTTATTGTTTGACAAAGATATATATTGTTTAATAGATTACAGAACTACAGATTATTTACTACATCCTTAATTATTTCATGATCTATGTGAATTTTACAGAACGGCTTGTGTTTTTTTTCTGCACATGCAGTTGGTTTCCATGTTTCAGGCAGGAGTAATCAATCGCAGAAGCGTAAATGAGTGCTCTCAAAATAGATCGGGTCAAGATATTATTGACCGGGAGTACTGAGTGGCCCACACCAGGGGGCACTGTCTCCTCTACACACAGGGCATGGGCTAACTGTTAGTACTGTACCAACAAGTGTGTATATGTATGCATGGTCTGTGAGGCTTTATATCTGAAGGCATATACGATGGTTAAATTATATGCACGTGCATCTAAATCGTAAATGCAAGTCTGTGTCTATTTGGTATTGTGAAAGTACACCTGTTATAGCTGGTTAAAGTGCATAAGTTTGTGTGTCTGTGAGAGTGTGTGTGTGTGTCTATGTGGGCGCATGTTAAACTCCACAGTAGTGCATTCCAGGTCTCAGTTTCAGAAAGGCTCCAAAGATATTTTAGTCCCAACTTGATAAAGATACAGGAGATGGGAATGAAATGATTGACACATAGACAGAGCGATGAGGTAGACAGAGACAGGCAGAGAAAGACCTTATAGATCCAACAGAAATTAAAGTAGTGAAGAGGAATAGAAAAGCATGAGGTCAGACAGAAGCAGAGAGGAAAATGATGTGGACCTTTCAATATGAACTGAACACATCGCCAGTTTACTTGACTCCATTATAAAAGTACCTGAACACCATTTCCACGGACCATATACATTATTTCAAATTATTTGCATTGCTGTGATGCCGAGACCTGTACTATCTTTACTTTTATTAATAATTACAAAAGCATAATACACAAAAATATGTTTTGTGTTTTTTTTTATTATTCAATACCTTTTTATAAAAAAAATAGAGTTCAGGCCTAACTAACTGATGCTTTTGCAAATGATTGTTTAAAGGCTAAAAGTAGCTGTATTGTCTCTGCTCACTGATGATAGCCTAATATCAGGTGCTATTTTATAAGAAATCTTCTCTTCCCTTATGAATAAAAGAAACAATTATTGATTTCCTCTCTCCCAGTATTTCCCCTCAACAAAATTTACCTTTAAATAACAATGAAGTGGCAGAGTTACTTGTAACAATGATTACCAGCAGCTAATTCTTTTCATAGAGTAAATTGCTCAGAGTTAAACTAAATAGCTAAAGGATAAAGCCTTTATGTCATGATATTTGTTCTCAACACAAATGACTAAATTAATATTGATTTCTAATTTTTCATACACTCTTGAACCTCTGGGATATGGCTGCTGTAAACTTTATTTGTATGGTGCGCAATGAAAGCAACTATTGAGGCTTGTGTTCACTAATTGTGTACATTTGGGGAAGAGTTAGCTGCAGCTGGATAAATGAAGAAATATGGATGTATCTCCTTTACTGTAATTATCCGTAGCTCTAGGTGCATGGCAAGAGCTAGAAATGGACTTGTTATGTAGTCATATTGAGCTGATGTAAAATCAATTGAGTCTGGAATATAGCAGAATGATTAAAGGCAGAGTGCACTGAGTTTGTCCTCCCTGAAAAGCAGCTTTTGTCTTGTGGTCTGTCTCTTTTGGACTCATACTGGTGATTTTGTACTTTGGGCAGTCATTGTTGCTCATCTAATCTTGTGTCATTAAAAAAAAAAAACGGCGTAATATGCTCTAACAACATTTATAATCCCAAATTTAGAAACACGTTAAAAAAGCTCAAAATATTTTATTCTCTGTGGGCTGGAGAAAGAATGTTTAGCATCCCAAGCTTGCACAAAGTACAGCATATGTGTGTTTTTTTATGCTCATGTTTGTGCGTGGGTGTGCACAGGAAAGCAGAAAAACTGCATTGTGATCTTTCCTTGAGCAACTTAGTTAACTGAGCAGACTTGAGCTTTATGTGATCAAAACAACTCCTCAAAACTCCCGAGATCAGTTTGAAAAAAAAAAAACAACCCAAAAATGACAAAAAACCAAAATGCTGAAGTACACGACTTTGTTTATCTGTCAGTGTGTCACAATTGTTGAATTTTGATGCGCTACTACAGTTCGTCTCGTTCCCTTTTTCTTTTTGTACATTGAGGGGGAGGGGTCAGTAAGGGAGGGGGCAACTCATGGCTGATGTGAGGGGTTGGGTGGCAGGCTGGCGACAGCCCGTCGTCTCTCTCCCCGCCTGGCATCTGCCCACTGCTGCCAACCCTCTTCTAATCAGCAGCCGTCCATGTGCTTGGCAGCAAAGGGGGTTTCAAATCAGCCCCTCGCCCCGAGTTAAAAACCCTAAGCCCTATCACTTTGTAAACGGGTACCTTTAGGGTGACTGAAACAGGGACGCCTCTGATGTGCTGAAGTGGAGAACATCGGTTGCCACGTTGCTTCAAATACATTATGCTGCTAGCGCTGTTGTTGCTGTTCTTCTTGTTTATAAGAAACTAAATCAGTAGAAAGCTCTTTCTTTATAGGTTTGATTTGTCTGACATGCTGCTAACTGACATGCATGTTGGAGGAAACTGTTCTCAGGCAGGAAAAGTGAAGAAGTAAACCGATGGGCTTGAAGTGTAATTCCTCCTGAAAAAAAGAGAAAGAAAAGCAGGGAAACAACAACTGTGCTTGTACTGAAACACAAGTCTTTATTTTGCTTTTATTTTGACATGCTGTCTGAGTTGGTAAGACATGTCGAACAATGCGGCTGCTATCTAATTCATGGTGAAAATGCCTCCCAAGTGCTGTGCTGCAAACTGCAAGAATAGAGGTTCTTCACTAAACACTGTCTCACCAATTCAGAATATTCAACATGAAGTAGTATACGACACAGAGTAGAATTTAAACAAGTCACACGATGATTAAACCAAAACTGTTAGATGTGAAAGTCTTCTTACTATTTCCATTTTACAAATGATCATTTCAGAGTATGTTATGTGGTCTATAAAGCGTAAAGCTACAGGGCTCATTCATCTGCAGGCTGGGGGATTTAGGTGGAATGGCTTTTGGCTTCAGAAGTAACAAACACAAAGAATGGGCTATGTGGAAGAGGAAGAAGAAAAAAAAAGAATCCACAAATTATAGGAATTATGTGCAGCATGGGTTTCAAACACACACACATCCAGACAGACTGATTGATGAACGAAATGAGTTGCCGAAAATCAAAGGGGGAAATAAAGGGAGACACAAAGGGGGAACAATTTGAAATGGACTAACCCTCTCCAGTGGCTCTGTAGCCAAGGGTCGGGCAGATAGGGTTGCCTAGAAAGAGTCTGCTGACAGCCAGTGTCACTGGGCTTTGTAATCATTGTGCTGGACCTGATAGGGTTACTAACGGCTAATCCAGGCTGACCTTGGTTAGGTGCCCTGATTGAGGATGGCTTTGTACAGTTGGGACAGCTAACAGTATGACGGTGATGCTGACATATAATGTCTGCGTGGGGACTTGCCACCACAGCTCTTTTGTTGTGCTATCAAGTTGCAAGTCCCAGTTACACACACACATACACACACACAGACACAC
Source organism: Pundamilia nyererei (assembly GCF_000239375.1). Taxonomy (NCBI): domain Eukaryota; kingdom Metazoa; phylum Chordata; class Actinopteri; order Cichliformes; family Cichlidae; genus Pundamilia; species Pundamilia nyererei. The sequence continues at coordinate 448,679 of NW_005187547.1, read as the reverse complement.
ACACAAATGTTTTTCTTTGTTTTTTTTGTTTCTCTGGGTGGAAGAAAGGTGGCATTTAAGTTGTCACAGGGGAGAAGGTGAATTTGTATCTCAAAGTTCACGAGGTCAACTCTTGTGTTGGATGGTTTTTGCATGACAAGTCCAACTGCGAGGAAAATTTTTGTTGTTGCCACGTAATTTGCGTGTCTGAGGTGGACATTATGAAAACATCGCCACCCATCTGTGACGTTTCTGCAGGAGTATCTCTGCGACATCCCCAGATAGATACAGCATTTCTGTCCACAGAAAGAGCAAGAAAAGGAAGCGACATTTTGTATTAGGAGAAGGGAAAAGGAACTTGTATAACTCTGCTTTGGTGGCAACAACACGAGAAAGTGACTTTTACATAAAATTGCATGCATTTTTTTTACAGTCACCAAAATTTTATGTTGAATAAAAACACATATGAGTGATGTTAGATTAAAAACTTTTCAAAATATTCTTCATGTATAACCTTGCTGCCAACTGAATCTGTGCTTGTGTAAAATAGATGTAATGTAATCTAATAAGACTGGAAGAAAACTCCAATTAATCTTAAACAACATACACACATCACACACATCCACAAGCATCCATTTCACACACAGAGACACAAAAAAACTCAGGCACACACACACAAACATACACACCTTCAGGCTCCAACTGGTGTGAAGGCAGGGGAGAGAAGGCATCCTTGCCTTTCTTCCTGCCAGGGAGAGCTGTAAACGGGAATGGGATTCCCATCCCCTGGAGCCTGCTACTAATCCACAACAGGCCCACTGCTGGATTACTGGGGACATCAGCTGACATGCCAGCTAGAGCACACACACGCACAAGCAGGGCTACAAACTAATATGCACGCTCACCTATACACACATAACTAAGAGACACACATCAGTGCATGAATACATGTGTGCCAACAATGCAATATGTACAGCATACACTCGTATGCATAGACAGTGGTACATGTACACACATAATCAAGACCTGGAATGCAGCTCATGGCTTTAATACATTGGCAGGACAATATACAGATTGCCATATTTCTGCAGTCAGGAATTGGCAGTAATGGCTAAGTCTGTCCTCTATTGTCCCTGCTAGTCTGGTTGTGCATTTACGTATATGTTTGTGGAGTCCCCCACCTTGTAATTATACACATCCATCCTACATTAGGTATGGTCATAGCGATTGTGAGTCCTCGGACTATTTTTGAACAAAGCAGAATTTTAAAGCTATGATTTTGAAATAGTAATTCACCAGATATGTATTTAGCATCTCCTGTCTTCACAACCAGAAAGAGAAATTTGATCTGTCCAAGTAACTGCATCTGGAAATCAAATTTAGAAGCTTGGTCAGGGACAAAATTTATTGTTGGTGGTCAGTAGTTCATTCTGCTTATAGCAATCAACCAGAAACATTATGTATAGCCACAGTTAAACACTGTAACTCTGTTTCACCGCTTCATAAAAGAGATAAAATAGTTCAGTAGTGTAGGAATAACCTTTCTCAATCTAAAACTGCAAAGAAATTGGGGATTTCGTTATATGTGGTGAGAATATGAGCTCCAGGCTCTCAGATGGCACTGCATTTAAAACATATATACTTCATATATGGCTTAAATTAATTAAGGATCATGAAAACTTTTGAAAATCATTGCGATTGTTCACAGTGTCGCTCATTTACAAAGAACTGTGGATTAATTTTGGTCTAAAGAATCACAATTCAACATTCTGGGGTAATTTGGATTGATTTTGGTCATGCATTCCAAATGTCGAATTCAAAAGCCAGTACCTGTGGTTATACTGGGGAACATGGCATGAGTAACTTGCACTTCTATTACAATACTAACTATTGCCATATTAAAACACAACAATGCAACAAAGTGTAATTTGATCTTGCCTGCTATGTCTGCTGTTAATGTAACAAAGAGATGCTGGACAGAAATGATCAAATGCAGTCTAAATCTCCAGAACTCAAAAAATTGAACCAAAGTCCTCCATAAATTATGGATATGTGTGATGCTGTGGTTCACCATGTTTTCTTATTTCTTTTTTTTGTTATCATAATAGTATATTTAGGAGTTATAATACTATGAACAGTCTTGGTTACTTTAAAAAAAATGAGCATACACAGTGAGAGAACTGCTAGAAATTATAAGCTCCAACATAGAAATAAGCTGCAATGTATTTCAGTGTAGTCAGGTAAATCTCAGCCACTGATTAGGTCAAGCGTGGTGGCAGTATTTGTGGTAAACACTGTTCCGCTCTGGGGGCTAAACGTTTGTGTCAGTAAAGAATAATTACACCTTTCGACACTGTATCTATCATGTTAATCTCAGTCCACAGCAGTCACTTTATTTTCTCATTTGTTTAATAGCTCACTAGCAGCTTTATTGTTTCAAAGTGCTCAATAGTAAACCTGTAAATTCTCTGTTCAACATTTGCCCCTGTGGCATTGTGGTTCACCAGCTCTGAATGCTGAAATAAAGCAAACAGTCATTGATCTGCAATCAAAGATCCAGAACAGGAGGTCATTTACATGCAGAGAAGGGGACTATTAGGGACTTTGCTGCAAGGCATGTGTGGAGTGAATTTTATTTGGCGGCGACTTACTGACACTATTGATTTACCTACATTTTGTACATGTGGGGGAAAAAAGCACTATTACTCTGTTACTAATACTACTAGGTGTTTTAAAATATCCTATAGTAGTTCTAGATGCTGTTTGCTAATTAGAAATAGATTTGCGTGTGCTGTTCAGAACAAAGCCAAGTTAATTATCTAGGGACGGATGGAGAGACAAGCTTTATACTATGGGCCTTGATATGAGGAAAAGGAATTAGATAGGAGGCAAATGGCTCTTGAAAATTAGGCACAACCACTTATTGGCAGTTGGTCAAGTTTGTAACTGTCCCAGGAGTCCTGAGTGCTTATGCAATGTGTTGCAGCTTCTGTTAAAATTTGATGATTAAATGGGCAAATACTTCCTAGATTTGTAGACTGAGAGCAGGGCCTGTTTATTTTATTTATTCATAGCGTGAATATGAATAATTTAACGGTCAGCAGTTTTTCTTTGAGGAGACTCATGATTGTGTGTGGCAGGCTAAAGGTTTGCGATTTTTTACATTTGGCACTCTTCCACTGTATTGACAGCTGGCAGCTTCTACTGGGGTGTCTAGAGTTCCTTAAAAAGAAGTCAGTCACTAGAGAAGCTAGTAAAAGAGGCTGTCATACACTACCAGTCAAACGTTTGGACACACCTTCTCATTTAATGGTTTTCCTTTATTTTTATGACTATTTACATTGTAGATTCTCAATGAAGGCAAATGATCACATATGGAATTATGTAGTAAACAAAAAAGTGTGAAATAAACATGTTGAAGATTCTTCAAAATAGCCGCCCTTTGTAGTAATTATAGAAGTAAGTAAGTAAGTAGTGATGGACTGTCACATAACTGATGGTCACAACCCCATTAAGAAGGCAAGAAATTCCACAAATGAATCCTGACAAGGCACACCTGTGAAGTGAGAACCATTTCAGGTGACTACATCATGAAGCTCACTAAGAGAAGGCCAAGGGTTTGCAGCGCTGTCAACATAGCAAAGGGTGGCTACTTTGAGGAATCTAAAATCTAAAGTATATTTTGAGTTATTTATCAATTTTTTCTTTGCTACACAATTCTCTATATCTTGCGTTAATATATTTGACATTTTCAGTGAGTATCTACAATATATAGAGCAGTAAAAATAAAGTGAAACCATTAAATGTATGTGTGTGTGCGTTTGTGTATTTATAGACCAGTTTCTGTATATGTATCTTTATATCATATGGATACTGTGTTGTTTTAGCTATGCTTAAAGTTTAATCCTTTTTTTTTGAAGTACTTTCCTCGAAAGTAGACACCTCAAAGAGTGCTTGAATAAATGGTGAATAAATTATACGAACATGTTTGACATCCTAACAGATGCACCGCATAATGAAATATTTTATTTATGTATAAGAAAGCACAACAGCATCTCCAAGTTATGTATGGTGAGTGCTGCTTTAATTCTTCAGCAGCATTGGACACTTACGTAGCAATGATGGTTCATACCTGCAAAACTGTTGTAGCACTCAGGATTCACAATTACTTTTCTTTGTGTCCAATATATGTAATTGCTAGCTTGATTATCAAGCTTGTGGAGGCTGCATGGGTATGAAATACGTTAGATGTTTTTCAGACAGAATACCATAGTTTGCACTTTTTTGTGAGCTTTGTCTTATAAACTTTGTTTTACTTGGCTTTCACTCTAATTTATTTAATTTTCAACAACTTTTCACTTTCAGTTTTACATGTTCAACATGTAAACAATGGGTTTAATCACCGAAAGCATAAATGGTTAGGGTATAGGAAACGACTGGGGTTTGGGTTAGAATATACCTCTTTGCGGCTAACTCTATATGTTGAAAAATTACTCCCACTCAGTGTTTAAATGTCACACCATAAGGTCCTTTTCAAGCACTGGTGTGAGTGGAATAGACTCAACTGGCATCTCTCTAAATCTTGTTTGTCAGACACAGTTTGACAAAACAGTGTATTTGATAGCATGTGAATCAAAATAGACTGGTCAGTAACAATAATAATAATAATAATAATAATATGCCAATTAAATTAAAATAAATAACTACATAAACTGCGCAAATTTCATATTATATTATAGGTGCAATGATATAGTATGACCAAATATTCTCAAGTAATGATTCCTTAACGGGCTGGTGGTATGGTAAGAGTAATGTAACAAAGACACAATCACCATGTACTATTTTTTGCTGGATGTTTGTCTGACCAATTAGGAGAATCTTAATTAATGCTATAAAAGAATAAAACAAAAACTGATGTAAATTGGGTTTGAGCTAATCATTAATCAGCAGTAGATCATGTTATAATATAACATAACATCATCTAAGATTTTTTTAGACTGACAGGGGCACTCTATTATCATTTAAAATGTATCGTGTCTAACCTCAAATGATTTCACCAAAAAATTTATCTTAACAGACCCACGGCTCTGTTACAATTACAACAATGTAAGTGTGTCATTTGCAAAAAAACAGAATAGACGGACAGTTAGTGTTAACAGTTTCCTTTGCCCTTTTTTCCCCTCAATTTACAAGTGTCTACTCTCCCACACACAGTCAAGGTCAATTGAGTTCTCCAGTCTGTTATCAGCGTGGTTTTTGATGAAATTGTGCAGATAACAGAGTAGGTCTAGTCAGAAAAGATGGAAGGAAACAGGAGATCAAGAGAAGCTGCTTTTGAAATAATTATGGAACCATCGCCACATAGCAACATTTCTAACTGTTAAAATTCCTATTCTGGCTGGCATTAATTAAACTTATCTCTGTTCATTAAAATGATGTATTTGGACTGTTTTAATTTCTGCTTCTTTCTCATGGCAATAATCCCTTCATGTCTTAATATGACTACACATATGCAAACTGGCCCAAAAGATGCCTTATAGGACCACAAGTACATGCACAATAGAAGCAGCCCACACTGTCAAAGTTATATATTTTTTTAATAAACAGGAGACTAAATAAAACCTGAAAAACTGCTGTGACTGAAACCCACTGAACTATGACTTGACTGGAACTGTTCAAGCTCAGCTGCAATCACAATAAATGTACTAAAACTTGCAGAAGTGAAATAAGTTGTTGTAAAGTCAAGTAACGTTAATTTCACTTTATCTGTCTCTCCTTGTGTGCCCTTCACTCCATGCATCTCTGTTTTACCATAACACACGAAATGGGAACAGAAATTAAGCAAAGAGCACATACACAAATTGTTGGAGAAACATAGCACAGAAGAGGAGTGAAACAGTAGTGAAGAGTCTTCTACTAACCTGAAATGAAACGAGTGCACATATATATCAATGTTGTTAGTCTTGAATAAGCTGAAAAGTTAAGGTGTTAACCTTGTTACTGATTATTTACCTCATGACTTTATCACTAAAATTCCTGAACCTGCTATTGGAGCTTTTTTAATCATTTTAATGAAGTTATGCTATAAACAATAGTGAATACATTTTTTTTTAATTTTCTTAATATGCACTAATTAGCTGGTGCACTGCACCCATACACCATTAGACCTTATGGATGCAGTCTGTTGACTAGGCTTTATAGCGCTAACTGATACATTAGCTCTCCACCATATTGTCACTTCTGGCTCACAGAGTATTCTTTGTGGAAGCACCTGTGCCAACTCTAAAATTGTTATTAAAGGGGATACTATTGACCAGCTGGGAGCTGAAGGTATGATAAAGCTACTTATTGCTAGTCCTACAACATACACAGAATGGTGGTGGAAGGAATGACATCCTTCACTTAACAGAAATGACTGATAATATGTGTGAAAACCACTTTGTTATAACTTACAGTCTTCGATTGGACTGGATTCTTACTTAAGGAAAATATGTATTTCCATGAAAAAGTCTTGCAAAATCATTAGCAACAAACTGACAGCCCTTGCAAGGCATTGACTTGACTGAATGTGAAAGAGTAGGAGGCTATCTAGGGGTGGGCGATATATATCGACCACATACGATGGTTAAAATGGCTTTATTATTCTAATTTGAAATCATCACATTTTTTTTCTTTCCAATTTTTATAAGTTATAAGGACAAAATACACCTTTTTAAATTGAATTGTTTTATTTTGACTTAGTGTGACAGTATTGTCATTTGTGAAAAACCTCTGAGTGCAACTTATGGTTAAAATGGTTATAAACAACATTTCAGTTCATTCAGATTTTTTGTATTGAAAGTAGGAAAAAATGATTGAATATCCAGTTTGAATGAGTATACCAGTGCAGTTTTAGGCACTATATGGTTGAAAATAACATTTGTTTTTGGAGGTTATTTAAGCATGTAGTGATATATATCATGTATTGTCATATAGCCAAAAAATATTGTGATATATCGCACAGCCCTAAGGACATCCATTTCATATCTAAAGAAGACTCCTCACAAGTCATATATCAAATTCCAGTTTTTCCTATTGCTGCAATTTTGGAGTTCCAATTTTTGTATACAGTAAGTAAAACAAGTAATCTGATAGTAATCTGCTCTTTTACATCCAACACAATACATAAACCCCTCCCACACACACCAACATGAACTGTAATCAGAACCTGGCTCAGCTGATGGATCATCACTAAAAAGTAGCAACAACATCCTGACCAACCTCAATCTAACCAGGTCTTTTCCCGTCAAAGCAAGATTATGTGACTAGCCCCAAGTTACAAGCAATAAAAGAAATGTCTCTCTTTTTTATTACATCTCCCAATCGTGAACAATGGAACTTTTGCCTCTGAGCCATTTATTCAGCTCTGATGTATGATTAGCACAGGGCAGATCAATACCATGTTGGATGATCTTAAAGGGAAAGTACTATGATTTCCCCTCTGTCAAAGGGCCAAGCGCTGATATTTGTCTGTCAGCAGTGACATGCTATCTCTGGCAGGGGCACTGGGGCCAAAACACAGGTATTGATTCTGTCAACATTGATGGTCCTAATGGTATGGAGGACTAGGGAAACTGCCTGTCACTGGAGATGTAATGCACTGTATGAAACAGCCTCCTCCACCACATAAGGAACATCATGTTTATATATTTACGGTGAATTATACTGAAGATCCAGAGTGAACTCTTTGCACTACAACTATAAGTAAGATTAACCTGAATTTAACATATATTCTGGAAAACATGCCTTTATCTGAGACTGTTCTACTCCATTGTTGGGTCACACGTTTTATAATTTCATTTTTATTGTGGTTATGTAAACAGTGAAGAGAAAAAAGACTATTGAGCTTTCTGACTCAACTCAGGTTGCTCAGATTGCAGTTAATGAACCGAAAAATATTAGGTTTTAATTTATGTGTATACTTATGGATGTTGGATTTCTCTATGCATTGTATGTTTGTTTGCATACCGACTATATTTGTCTTGCAAGAAACGACTTTAAAGACAGATGGAACAAAAAAAAAACATTGGCAGTTGCACTCTGGAGCTGTGATCTACCCCAATCCCACACATACAAATGCACTTCCTGTCATGCGTTTGTAAATTCTTTCAAGTTAAACTCTGAATAAGTTTGTTGAGAAGTCGGTAGAGAAAAAAAATCAGCAAGGAATTCAGGACCCTTTGATTACTTTAAGTAGTTGGTTTGCTGACCATTAATGTTCTAGTGTGTACATTTGCGTGTGTGAAGGGGAGAGACTGGAGTGGGGACTGCATATGCAATATGTTTGTGTGTGTGTGTGTGCGGGCCCCTGTGAGTGGGTTTGTGTAGTCAGTGCCTCTGGCTAAGTCTCTTCAGATCTTTTCTTGTTTATGCATTTCCTTTCCTAGACTGAGGCCCCAGGAATATGCTGGGGGCTATACAGACACAGAAGAGTAGGAGGAACATTTTATTTATTTATTGTCAGCATAAATATCAATGCAGCCAAAGGATGGAGAGTTCTGATAGCATGTAAAATGATGAAGAATTGCAAGTTTGTGGGTTTAAGCTATGATACACGGCTGCACTACTTTACAGACTTGTGTGCTGCTTACACCATTATATGTTCATGTAAACGGACCAATAGAAGGTTTTAACGACAACCTTAGAAAGGAAATCAAGCACATTTATTGCAAGACTGTGCTTTTATCGCGTTTAAGCTATTCCATCATTGGCAGGGTGTCGGTAAAAGTTGTCTTACTGATATTAGTAAATGAGATATGTTCAAATTTGGATCTCCAATAGCAAAAATCCTATTTTCATGTTGAGTGCCACTTATCATTTCTGTTGATCAAAATGTGTCACTTTACCATTACTGTTACACTACAAATACAAAGCGACATTATTCATTTTCTCATTAGCCATTGCACCTGTAAATCCAGCTGCTCAAGTTTTCAAGGGACTGCATCATTGAGGTTAAGCTGCAGTACATCACAGAGAGCACAATGCCATCAGATAACTTGTCAGTCACGGACAGCTGAAAAAGCCACATACACACTAATGTACACACTAAGATGTGCCAACACATAGTCTGAGTGCTTCTGGATAGAAACAGAGAGTGACAGTGATAGAATTTAGTATGATGGTATCAGCAAAGCAGCCATCACAGCTTTGGCAGATTGGAAGGCCATCAGGACCCATCTCTCTGGCTCTGATCAGTGTTCGCATCCTGACATCGGCCCGCAATGTTAACTCCAGGCCCTGAAAGGGGGCTATGAACCATGATCAGTGATATCAAGCCACCAGAAATAGAAATCCATTTTCCTCCCTTGAGGAGACAGGCGGGCTGAAGGAATATCTGTGGCCTCCTGGTCTGGTCTTAGTTGGGTGTCTGTCTTGCTCCCTCTGCCTCACCACGTGGGGCCCTTCAGCTGTTTTTCCCTCTTCTCTTGTTCTGAAGGTTAAAGGATTAGAGCTGTGTTTTCAAACTGGATTGCTGTCCTGGCATGGATTTAGATTTTGGCCACACAAGAGAAACTAAAGCCCCAGCACACATGCAGGTGCACATATGTACATGCAAACACACACACACACACACACACACACACACACACACACACACACACACACACACACACACACACATAGAAACCAGCACCACCGCTGAGCAGGAGGTTGTGGGGATTAGCAGGAAATACCACAAGATGGTGGCCAAAGCAATTTTTTTCTCTTTCTTTATGCTGCTAAATAACAAAATGAGAACAAACCAGAGGTGCTTGTACAAAGTTGTTTTTCAGACACCCCCCACACCAGTGCTCCTGTCTTCCACTTCTCTTCGTCCCATCTAAATGTGCTGACCAAGTGTGTTGTGGCATTTTTAGAAAGAAAGAAAGCCTTTAAATATAAACACGACGAGACGTGTGTGCGTGTGTGTTTCCTTTCTTAGCTTTCTGCTTTCATTTTATTCTCTTCTGATTTGCTTAGAAACTTATTGAGATGGTTGTATAGCCAAGCAAAGTTGTGATGAATTATTGATCGATGACAGCTTCATCAGAGCGCCATGTTATACACGTTCTTGGCATTTCTCAGCACTGAATTTACAGAGACCCGACACTAATGCGCTCATGTCGTCCAAACGTGTTTACAAATTGGGGCAAGTCGGTAGACCTTTTCCTTTAAAAACAACAACAACAAAAACCTGACGTCCAGGTACTGACAGAATGGCCCTGAAAGTGCCAACGAGTGCAGAGGAGAAAGTATGTCTATGTGTATGACTGTATGTGTTTGGGTTTGCATACACCAGACTTTAAAAAATGTATGAAGAACACAGCCTTTTTCTTTCTGAACACAGAGAAAGAGAGCAAACAGTTCCCAGAATGCCAGGGGAAAACACAGTTCAAATAGTGTGAGGGCAAAGGGAGCAGATCAGAGAGAAAGCTGTTTGCAGTTCAGGCCTACAAGGCAATTCTTCCCCCGACTCCCAGGTGAGAGAGCTGAAAGAGAAATAAACCTGAGGTACCAATTTGCTTAGTTTTGTTCAATAGATGGGAGAGCGCCTAGAGATTTTACCCCGAGTGCACAGGAGCCAGGGCCAGTAAACAAAATTACTTAAGGATGGTTACATATTCTCTCTCTGTCTTCCTTCATGCTTGGAGGAGACAAGCTCTTTGTCTTTGCTCCGGCCAACTTGTGTTTCATGCGAGTGGAAGCAGATAGAGCACAGGCGACATTTACTCTATCGTTTCAATCTTGACAACTTCTGGCCTGTTTCCCTTGTCTCTTTTACAAATCTCATTTTTTTCACTCAAATGAAGAGCAGACTCGGAAGCCAAATGGAAAACTTTATCAAAGCAGGTTTAACTTTGGCGGTCTGCGAAACTGCGGGATTAATTTACACTACACGCTGAGTTCTCTGCTGCTTTGCAGGTAGCATTTCTTATCAGCTGTGAGGTTTTATGTAGCTGTGTGTTGATTTTCATAATATGATGCTGATTTATGTGTAAAACTATGAATAACCTTTCATGCGCCATATTTTCTCCTCAGTGCACATAAACACAGACAGGCTCTATTCGAGTTTTAAATAATTGCAGCAATGAATATTCCACAGGAAAGATAACACGCAGTGTCGTTTCAAACCCCGGAGACTCTTGATTTTCATCATGCTCAAGATAAAACTGACTGTGACATACATCGCAGGACACCAGTCACATTTTTACATTATGCCCTTCCATGCTAAACAGTGAAATGACTTTCCACACATCACAATTGCTAAACCTTGGACCTCTCTGTTTGCACCAGCCCCTTAGAACAATCCATTAATTTACCCAGATCAGACCATCTGCACAGATTTAATTATTCCCGAAACCATAACCATAATACAAAGCTTTGACAGGGCTATATATTCAAACCAATATTTATTTGTAAAAATGCCAGCACATTCAGTCAAAGCTGCAGAAAACAGGTCACAGTCCATCGAAAGGCCCTGCAGATTTATAAGTGCTTCCCCATTTAAGAGTGACTTCATTTTTCAGTACCTTATGTCCTCCTACACTATACGTGTGTAGGTTTGTTTTTGTGAATATCCACAGTGGTGTTAACATTTCCCGTTGGTATGCAAGGGCTGTATCATTTCAGCACACAACACAACAAACTAAAGGTTCACACAGATCTGAGGACATGAGGTTTCTATTGCTTAGGTTTAAATATTTTGATGAAGCTTGGATACTGGTGATGCTGGAGAGGCTAACTCATAGCTGTGTGATTGGCTGCAAAGGGGGAAAGAGATGGGGTGGAAAAATAGCTGTGAATAAGAGAGAAAGTGAGTAAATGCCTTAGAGACCCACAATGCAGAATTCAGAAGTATGGTAGCAGATGGCAAACCATACAGAAATCAAAAAATAGTTTTTGTTTTTCTTTGATTTTGCAGTGGTAATATTAGATGCAAATGGAACCCATACTACAGAATGGGTAGTCTCGGAAACAAAGACAAACATTGCTTGAAGTTTGCTTTCCCTGGCACCACTTTTTTTTTTTCGTTAAAATGAGTATTGCAGATTGCTTCACCTGTTTGTGTTCAGTACATTCATTTGTGGGAGCTGGAAACTACAGAGGAACAGACTCCAAACAATCATCTGTCAAATGCAGAAAAGGCCTGGAAAAAAAAACATCATTGTTTACACTTGACCAACATTACCAAAGCCACATGAAGAGTGAACAAAGTGAAAAAAAAAAACAAAAAAAATCTTTTAGGACACATGCACACACATGGGCACACAAAGCGATATCACTTCAGCATATAACTCCTCTCCGAGTTGTTTGATCCTAATTGCAATATGTCACCAAAGCCAGGTCCCAGTACCGCATAGTTGTTTTCAGAGTAAGAGAAATTAATTCTCATTGTGTGGCGGTTGTAATGTCACAGATGAGGACCACCCTGACCTGAGCTTGAACTCATCAGTTGAAATGAAGTTGTTCACTCAGCTGTAGAAGACAAACCATAGTTGCTGCGGATTAATCAACCCCATCAGGGCATGTGCAATAGAGGGCTTCTGCTGGAAATGACTTCCACTCACTTCCACTTTGACCCCAGGAAATGTTGGATTAGAGGGAGCGTGCATGAGTAAAGAGCAAGACCCTGACGTATGTATGATATACTAAATTATACAGAGACTTAGATGAGATGTCTCACCTAATATGTGGCTCAGGATCAGTGTGCTTTTATGTGTGAATGTGCTTTATGAAGTGCAGTTCCTGTCTGCCCTCATTTCTTTTGGTTATTCTGTCACTGCGTGCATGTATGGGGGGATTTTTACGAGGCAATTTCGGCACTGGGTATGTTATGATTTCCTTACAATTTCTATGGTGTGCCATGTGCGGCACAGCTGTTGAAGAAAGCATCCATGCAAAGATTATATTCTAACATTTTCTACAGTGCTGCTTTCCAGATGTCCTTGAAAATACACTTCACAAGAGAAAAAAAAAGAGGCAAGCTGGTTTTGGAAAGCGTTGTCATTTCCACTGGAGTTTGGGGTTGGTATTTGTCAGTCAGCAGGAAATATCCCAGCTCAATTTGACTGCTTGTAGGACAGCCAAACGGTGGGATTTTATATGTAAGAAAAGGCTATAATGAATTGCATTATCTGATGGTGATGTAAATTTTTAATTTGTTATATGAAAATATTTCCACACTTTTCACATTAACACCCACCGTTAATTCGGAGATCCATTGCAAGTCCATTCAAACTTTAAAAGCAGTTGACTTTCGCTTAACTTACTTTTACCTCAACACTCTGTTTACCTCCTAAAACAAACTTCAGTCCTTTGCCTTCTATCCAAAGCGACTGGCAGCATGTGTCGGTAAATCAGTGTAGCTGTGGATCCACAGGCTCAATACATTATGTAGCTGTCGAGGGATGTTGATTTGTCAGTCTTTAGAATTTCCTGGGTATTGAAAGTAGAGGCTTGTTGCTATTGTATGAAACTTTGATAGGCGGAAGAGAATGGAATATGATCCCGTTATTTTCTGGCTTTGCACAAGCCTGACCATATGATTTACTCACCGCCTTCTAAACACAGAAGGAGGAAGCGTGAGGAAAAGAAAAGAAACACGAGAGAGAGAGAGAGAGAGAGAGGGCGAGAGAGAAACAGGCAGCCTGCTCGACTCCTTGCATTTGCACGCATTAGAGTTAGCAAGACTAATGTTTTGGAAAACAAGAATAGGGAAAAGTAGAATGCAGCAAATGGCTCCGCGTGACTGGATTTGCTTTGAAAAGAATATGTTCGCTTCTGATTCAAGGTTCCCGATGATATATCCAACTGAAAATGTTTAATCTCACAGCTGAAAACTTTAAATACGAAATCTGCTCTTTAGGTTCACTCACACTGGCACTGGAATCACAATTGCCACAGCTTACAGTCTTAACAACTGATTATTCATCATCATTCAGACAACTTATAGTAGTGTTTGTGTAAACTTAGACAACATGCTTGTCTTAAAATACTTTTTTTATTTTGTAAACCACACAGATTATTTTTTATGCTTTTATTTTCTTTGTCATTCTTTCTGCTTCCAAACATTTATTTAAGAAAAAAAAAATACTGACACAAACGGTTATTTCCACAAGCTGCCTGTAATACAGTATTTTTCCCATTACATGAAAGAATCAGTAAACATTGGCTAAGGATAAGTGCAGTTGGATTGTTGTTTTCCAAAGCTGTTGGGAGATGTTACAATGCAGGGAGCACTTCACGTCTACAATGCAGGGAGCACTTCACGTCTCCATCCAGCACCAAATCTCATCCAGTGTTTGTCATACACACCATTGTTGAAGTACTTACAAAGATTGAAGATTATCTCCCCCTCACTGGGCAATGCATGTTTGCAGCAGAGTCTCACATGTATAATTCATTGGGAAAATAAATTGTCACGACTTTAAAGAACACAATGCATTTTGTACTGGGCAAGACTTTGCTTTTTACCCTCCAAATTATTTATTGTTTACTCCACTCCCTTGGGCTCTGGCCTGACCTTATACAACTTCTAATTGGCTCTGCTGCCAGGGTGCTCTGTGTTTACCCACCCCTCTAGTGCTATGAATGTCGGAGTACAAAATTAAACCAAAAAAAAGCCTTTCTTTTTGTTGCTTCAGTATCAGTTGATAGATTACTACGTATTGCTTAAAGGCACAATAGTCACGGCTCATTGCCAGATGAACATTTGACAACTTTAAAAAGTACTTTAGATGTAAATATTGCTTACTGAAAATAAAGTCTACTGTGATAAAGAGCAAAAAAAAAATTTCTTCTGAAATATTTAACAATAACAAATAATAAATATACACATACATAATGGTGATTGCTATTGGCATGGGAAAAAAAGTTAGGCAAACGTATAATTCCACACCCAGCAGACAATTTGGCAGCTATTGCATGTTCTGTCGCTTGATCTAACTGTTATGATAAACTCAAATTAACTGATCAGTGTTTGGTAACATGCAATAGGGACTGACCTTTCATAGAACCAGTGATTTACTGATTAACTGAAAAATATAATCATTGGATTAGAAAGAAAGAATGTAATGAATAGATTCATACTGTATCTGAGAGAGTGGGAAGGCTGTAGCTGGCATTACACCGCAAGGCAAACTAATAATTAGGACCCAGACATGCTGTTTTACTGAGATAAATTTATTGATGTATGCAAATGATCACATTTGGGAACAATGCCTGTCCTGAACGTTTGTTTTTTTGTTTTTGTTTTTTTTTTTTGTAGTGCCGGTACACTACACTACATGCTGTACTGTATATCAACACACACACACACACCAGAAACTTTCTTAGTTAGTTACCTCTGCAACGACTCGTTAACAGAAACATTGATTCAGCCAGTCACTTTGCTGCTAGCCAGCGCTATTAGCCATGTAGACATGGTCGAGATGAATTTCAAACTAGACAATGGCCTGAAAAAAAGGAAATATCCTGTGAGCAGCAGTTCACTGGATGAAAATGGCTAGTTGACGGCAGAGGGCAGAAGAGAATGGTCAAATTAGGAACAAGTCAAATTACAACCAAGATATGCAGAAGAGCATCTCTGAATGCATAGCATATTGAACGTTAAAGCAGATGATCTACATAGCAGAAGATCTCACTGAGTGCCACTCTTGTCAGCGAAGAACAGGGAACTAATGTTGGTATGGGCTAAGAAAAAAAGATTGGGAAAACACTGTCTATTGCAATGAGTGTTGGTTTCTGGTGCACCATTCAGTTGGTAGGGTCAGAATTTGGCTTTGATCCCTCCTGCCTTGAATCAGTGGTTGAGACAAGATGGGTACTGTAAAAGTTGGTGGGATATTTTCTTATAACAGTTTGGGACCCTTAGTTCCAGTGTATTTAAATCCTGAGTGTTGTTGCTAACAATGTCCATCTCTTTATGACCACAAGGTAACTTCTGGTGCTTTCTTCCAACAGGGTAACACATTGAAGTGGTGTCTGTGAAGGTTCTGAGTAGTCTAAGGAGCTTGGAAAAAAAAGCATCTGGACTTCTTTAAGTTCTTTGAAGACATTTCACCTCTCATCCGAGAAGCTTCTTCAGTTCTAAGACTCTAAGGTTTAAAATCTGGGACTCTCCACCATTTGACCATAGAAACTGAAGAAGCTTCTCAGATGAGAGGTGAAACGTCTTCAAGAAACTTTTTTTTCCAAGCTCCTTAGACATTAAAGTGGTCTGTCTTCTTTAAACATGTGTTCCCTCTACTCAAACGGTCCCTACAGCCACCATGTCTCAGTCCAATAAAGCCCGTTTTGGCTGTGATGGAATGAGAGACTTGCATCATGGACCTGCAGCTGACAAATTTGCAGCAACTGCGTGATGCTATCATGGCAATAAGAACCAAAATCTCAGAGAAATCTGTCCAGCACCCCTTTGAATCTACTCCATGAAGAATTAAAGCAGTTCTGAAAGCAAAAGTGGGTCGAAACTAGAATGAATAAACTAACCAGTGAGTGTAGTTAGACAATAGGTTTCTTCTAACCAATTTCATGTTAGGAAGTGACACTAGTGCTTGTGTCAGACATGAATTGAGCATTACTTGAGTAAAAGGGAGAAAAAGATAATATTCATAAATGGGTATGCTTCAAACATATCAAACAACCGAGTGAGTAAACTGTATAAGCTAATAGAATTATCTGTGCTATTTTCCATCTATTGTTTGATGTGAGAACTCATCAGTCATGCTGCTTTTATACTATTACAAACACAAGAAGAGCAGGGGGAGATTGGGAGGGATGTTGCTGGAGCATCTCAAGCAGCGTAATTACATAAACAATAGTATGTGATATGTTATTAGGAGTGGAGAGGGGGAGTTTGGGGAAAGAGGGGCTGCAGAATCCTCTGAGTTCTTTGTAATTCCCTATTTGATAGTAAGGCTTACAGCAATTAAGATGTTTAATTTAAGGATTTGAGCGCTAAGGATTCAGACAAGAAGAAAAAAAAAATAATCATGGGTTGTGGCTAAAGTTTGGGGTGGATCTGACTACATTTGAATGTTGATAATTCTCTTTCCCCCACTTCATCTCCTCTAATTCTGCTACACCCACCCCCCCCTCCCCCCAACCCTTGCTGCCACCACCTACCCCCGCCCGCTTCATCATCGTCTGTTCCTCCCACACCCACCCACCCCCCATCCCTCTTGAAGTCTCCAAGGGACTGAGAGGATATGAGGAGAGTTGATCGTTGCATTGCACTGATAAGCAAAAATGTTTCCAGAGCGTAAAAGAACTCTGTGGTGTGTGAGAGGGATAAACTATAATCTGCAACCACACACTGAACTTGACTGCTAATATTTGCATTGGAAATCAGACAGAAGTTATGCTAAGCTTTCCCCCATTATAGCTCGCCGTGTGTGTGAAAGGTCTTCCCCTCCTTAATTTGAATATGGCCTCTCATGCATCAGAAAAATACACATTGGACGAGCAGCGGATGGGATGACAATTTATGAGGATGCATTTTTGAAGTGATCTCTTTAAGAGGTGAATCCTCCCTCCTCACCCCCCACCACTACACACTTGCGCACACACACACACACACACACACACACACACACACACACACACACACACACACACACACACACA